>NC_037590.1:1566015-1866015 GCF_003073045.1 Pomacea canaliculata | reverse complement strand
CTTGAGAAAAGCTGCTCCGCATCTCGTACCGCGAACACAAGACCAACGCATACGTACGGAGCACCGTAACCTCCCTCGTGGGCCCACATGAGCCCTTCTGGCAACAGTGAAGCGGCGCAAGCTCGCCTGGGTTCGGTCACGTCACCCGCCACAACACCCTGGTCCAAGACGATTCTACAAGGAACCTCGAAGGGAGCCGTCGTCGTGGTCGTCCGAGGAAAAGCTGGGTCACCAACATTAAAGAATGGACCGAACGCGAGATGCCAGACCTGCTCTCATCTGCTCAAGACAGGACCGGGTGGAAAATTCTGTCTGTTGCTGCTGCCGGACGGTCCCCCCTACGCCCGGACCGGGCATGGGACTGACCTGACCTGACCTAGAACGAATTAATTGGATTTGTATTGTTGAATATGAAATAATTGTCTCGGTTTTCGTCTGTTTCGGATTTCGCCGATTGTTTTGGAACGGATTTCGAGGTGTGACTGTATTCAAACCACTGTTACCACGTGAATTGTGTGTTCACTGTAATTTTCCTCTTTCTGAACACGGTTTTCAGAAATCCAGTAGCCTGTCTCTCAGAATGTTTCGAGTGCTCACAGATGCTTGAACATCCTCCCATCTACTGCGAGAGGGATCTCTCACCAGATCGAGGCTCCGCCTCCTCCGCAACACGGAGTCACGAGCTCAGCGCCATGACGGGTCACGGGAGGTCACGTGCACTTCCCCCTCCTCCTTGCCAGCGCGTGCTGAGGTCGAGACGACGTCACGTGTTGCGCCGTAGTAGCCACTTCCGCCGTCCGGACGTGCGCGCCAGTCAAGTGGTGCACGTGCCGTGCATGCCGTGACCCTTGTGGCCTTGACCTTCCATTCCACTGCTGGAGGGGTCACGTACAAGCTTGTTCTTGGTCAGAGGACCTTCTATATTTTTTATCTTTCTGAACAAACTTTTTGATGAAAAGCAACCATGAAAAATAATAAAATACATCCTGAGGGACGACATAATTTCAGCAGGCACGTGACCACGAAGTAGTGGTCGACATGAGCTGGCGTTAACTGCACACAGACCGTGTCTAGAAATCCTAACTTTGTTCTGTAGGTTGGACATGACAGTCATGACTGCTCAAGGGGCTAACATTGTCGTCTTCTGTGAGAGGGGAACCACAGAGGGTTTGTCACCATTCAATCTGTGAAATGTCGACTCCACAGTGCCCAGCAGATTAACCCCGAGTTCATGTCGTCTCCTGTCCCGTTGGGTGCGGCGAATTGGGTGCAAGCTCTTATACAATCATGAACACACAAAACCCTTCCGTCACAAAGAGATTTCACTAAAAAGCGATTAGGGTGGATTTACAACTCTTCAGGCAGAAAAGCAGCTACCCTCCCAATCCCTGTTCTCGGGGGATATTGGGGGGGGGGGCACAAAAGGATAGATGGGAGTTTTAACGGGCCCTGGGTAAGTAGGCTGCTTTACAAGACCAAGTGGAAGGAGGAAGAGATTAGAAAAATTGAGGAAATGACATACAGACGTGGAACGAAGCAATGAATAACAACAAAAAACGAATAAAAGAACAAAACAAACGAACGAAACTTCTGTGTCCGACCTGGGTCAGTTGGGGAAAGTATGTTGTACTACATGGGCATCGAACCTGACAGTGCGTGCACTTTCGATCTCCTACCAGTCTGACCACGCGGCTATTCACTTGCACCATGTGTATGTGCGCGTGCGCTCGTGTGTACGTGCGTGTGTTTATACGTATGTGTGAATGTGTGTGTCAAGAAGGGAGGGGGGTAGGACAGCGGGTGGATTGTTTTGCTTTTTCTTTGTATTTAATTAACAGACATCCTGAATTTGTTTTGAAAGTAATTCCTAGGAGTTAAAGAGAAACTGAGACGGTTCACTGGTATCACTTCACACCGAGGTGTGACAAGGGCCGACAAGCAAGTTTATACGCAGCATGTTGATACCTTGAGGGCCGGACCCACCGCACCCTGGCCTAGATTGTGTTTCTTTTTGCCTCCTCCGGTAACTATGACTCATATGAACAAAGATAACAGCAGTGAAGGTGTATGATTCTAACAGGAAAGACAGAAGAAATAACTGTTTCGTGATATAAAGGCTCTGAAGCCATTCTGTGCTGACATTGTATATTTGTAGGTGTCCAATCTCACACCTGCTTCTCACAACCCATCTTTTTTTTCTTTCTCTGCACTCCTTCTCTTTCACCCTCCGTGAGTGCGTGCCTGCGTGTGTGTGTGTGTTGTTCGTTCGTCTGTTCTTTTATTTTTCTCCTTTCTCGCCGTGTTAACACGAGCAAGCCAAACCACGAAGCCGGAGCATGCGAGAAATGAAAATAAAAGAACTTTTTTTTTTTGGTGGGTTGGGAAATTCCTTCCTCACTTCGGTCTCGCTCTGCTTCACACGTGGTTCCCTGACTTGTTTGCCAGTAACGATCGCGTCAAAACAACTCAAGGTAAATAAAAAGGAAGCATGCAGAGCAGAAGAGACTGCATTCAGAGTTTTGACCTTTGAACTGTGCTGACGTCAAGAGGGTTCGGCTCGGCGTCAGGCGCATCTCACGTTACACCGTATGACGCACCTGTGCGGCGGGACACTGATTGGCCCTTGAGTTAATTATTCTCAACTGAATGTGTTTGCTGTGACCTGGCTTTGCTATCACGAGAAATTGAAATGAGGGAAACATTCCTTCTCCATAACTTTCAGCCTCAAGTCCTCACCTCTCACCCTTCTGATTTGTCTGTGCTGGTTGCATGTGTGGTTGGCTGCTTGTCGTGCATCTTAGGATAAGCACGTGTGCAAGTGAGTGCGCACGAACTTGTACAAACCGAATATCTCTGTAAAATGACGAGAACTGGACTAAAACTGTAGGTGGACAGTACAGTGAATGAAACACTTAGAGAGCCCAACTCTCATCTCACTTCGCTGAAATTAAGTAATATCTAGAAATCTGGTGCAGATTCTCGCAACGATTTTTGTAATAAGTTATGGAGAGTGGTGGTTGCATACATTGAAAACACCCTTGTTTACTGCAGTAAGAGCCCTTGTTAACTGCATCACACACGGTGAGGAATTCCTTGTTTACCAGGGACTGAGGACAGTGTAATGACAGGGTGTTTGATGAGGAAGTCACCCAGTGGGTGTCCTGCACACCACAAACAATCAGCGGGTTTCGCAAGTCTGCTCTGCTGTTCACAAAGACAGGGTGGAGGGGATTCCCTTTCCTGAGGGCATAAGGTCTGCAGGACATGCGCACTTCAAGAGGCTGATTCTCTACCGGGGCTGCTATTGTTTGCATATATTTTATTTATTATTCTCTGCAGGAAGTCCAGATGTGCGTATGCACGAGAATGTGGTTTTCTGCACACTTCCGTCCTTCGTACTAAATAGATATGTAAAATGAACTACAAAATAATCTAGATAACAAAAAATAATAAACACTAAGCAATAATGTAAAAACAAGTTAAAATGTTAATGTAAGTGCAATAGTTGTTTATTAAAATATAAAATATTATAAATATATACACACAACTCTTTGAGTCGTTTTGTAGTCGTCTGCTAACAGTATGAAGCACGCTCCTTGGTCATTGAGATGAGATGACATGTTTGTAAATAACAGGTGTAAAGGTTTTCACACCATCTGCTACTATCCTGCTCCTCCGTGCGTTAGTGTCTGTCTTCAGGTCATATGATCATATGGTCTTTGTCACCACATTGTGTGATGTGTGGCCCTCTTTGTGGGGACCATGAGATTCGCGCGGTCATCATACATCTAGTGTCAACCAGTGTCTTCCTCAGTGAAAGAAGTTCTCTGAGTGCATTCAGTGTGACAGAGGCCCCACCACCGTCTCTGCCCTACCGTCTGGGCCCTACAACCCCTTTACCAATTTACAATTTGTGTTCCTTTACCCGGTGGTTTCAGTGGTAGTTGATGTAAGTGGTTCACCGTGTCTATGTCAAGGCAAGTGACAGACTCAACCTTCCAAAACTTTTATCTTCCTGCTAAACTGGACATCTGTCTGCTAAGCAGTTGCCGGGTAGATAGTAGAAGGTTTTGTAGTTAAGACACGAACCAGCGAAATTCTGTTGCACCTCCAGCGCACAATCCACGAGGAAAGGTCGCCTCTCCTCTGAAATAATAATGATTCTCAATTCTCTGTCATATACTTTCCTTCACTAAACATAGCACACTGTTGTTATCAAAGACTGTCTTTGATCATGCTGTACTTCAGTCAAGGAAAGGAATGATTTATAGCAGGATTTGTGTTTCAGGAAGGGTGGGGGTCTGGAGTGAGACTCAACATTAATATTTTACTAGTAGAAGCATTTCTTTTCCCAAAACGAACCGCAAAATCTGTACCATTGTTTTGTGTGTGTGCTTGCTATTATATATTACCACTCAGGGCTTCTGCTAAGGCTAAATTCTTTGGGGTCCCAGGGACCCCTTCATCAGATTTTTAAGGGGTCCCTGTTCTTCGCCCGAATTTGAATGGGACCCCACTGACGAAAATTGAAGGGGTCCTCCGAACTTTTAATGCGTACTGTACGCAATTTTTTGCGTAAGCAGAAGCTCTGCCACTTATAGGTGGAGCTAGAGTGTAAAATACACTTCCTGTTTTTTCTTACTTTTGAAGGCTTAAACAAATAGGAAAATAATTATTCATCGAAATGCGGATTTGTCCCTTACCGCGTGGATGTGTAGACATAAGAACTCGAATTCCCCCAAAAGCTTCAACTGTAGTTTGACCCTCTTGACCCACATTCTAAAGGTTAGCCCTTTCCTATTTATTAAAACTAACTGGTTCCCTATTTTGTTTTCATCTTGGTCCCGTCTGTCTAATCCCTCAAATAAACCTCTCGGGCTGAACCCGTGATTGGCGTCACTCACTCACTCACTCACTCACTCACTCACTCACTCACTCACTCACTCACTCACTCACTCACTCACTCACTCACTCACTCACTCACTCACTCACTCACTCACTCACTCACTCACTCACTCACTCACTCACTCACTCACTCACTCACTCACTCACTCACTCACTCACTCACTCACTCACTCACTCACTCACTCACTCACTCACTCACTCACTCACTCACTCACTCACTCACTCACTCACTCACTCACTCACTCACTCACTCACTCACTCACTCACTCACTCACTCACTCACTCACTCACTCACTCACTCACTCACTCACTCACTCACTCACTCACTCACTCACTCACTCACTCACTCACTCACTCACTCACTCACTCACTCACTCACTCACTCACTCACTCACTCACTCACTCACTCACTCACTCACTCACTCACTCACTCACTCACTCACTCACTCACTCACTCACTCACTCACTCACTCACTCACTCACTCACTCACTCACTCACTCACTCACTCACTCACTCACTCACTCACTCACTCACTCACTCACTCACTCACTCACTCACTCACTCACTCACTCACTCACTCACTCACTCACTCACTCACTCACTCACTCACTCACTCACTCACTCACTCACTCACTCACTCACTCACTCACTCACTCACTCACTCACTCACTCACTCACTCACTCACTCACTCACTCACTCACTCACTCACTCACTCACTCACTCACTCACTCACTCACTCACTCACTCACTCACTCACTCACTCACTCACTCACTCACTCACTCACTCACTCACTCACTCACTCACTCACTCACTCACTCACTCACTCACTCACTCACTCACTCACTCACTCACTCACTCACTCACTCACTCACTCACTCACTCACTCACTCACTCACTCACTCACTCACTCACTCACTCACTCACTCACTCACTCACTCACTCACTCACTCACTCACTCACTCACTCACTCACTCACTCACTCACTCACTCACTCACTCACTCACTCACTCACTCACTCACTCACTCACTCACTCACTCACTCACTCACTCACTCACTCACTCACTCACTCACTCACTCACTCACTCACTCACTCACTCACTCACTCACTCACTCACTCACTCACTCACTCACTCACTCACTCACTCACTCACTCACTCACTCACTCACTCACTCACTCACTCACTCACTCACTCACTCACTCACTCACTCACTCACTCACTCACTCACTCACTCACTCACTCACTCACTCACTCACTCACTCACTCACTCACTCACTCACTCACTCACTCACTCACTCACTCACTCACTCACTCACTCACTCACTCACTCACTCACTCACTCACTCACTCACTCACTCACTCACTCACTCACTCACTCACTCACTCACTCACTCACTCACTCACTCACTCACTCACTCACTCACTCACTCACTCACTCACTCACTCACTCACTCACTCACTCACTCACTCACTCACTCACTCACTCACTCACTCACTCACTCACTCACTCACTCACTCACTCACTCACTCACTCACTCACTCACTCACTCACTCACTCACTCACTCACTCACTCACTCACTCACTCACTCACTCACTCACTCACTCACTCACTCACTCACTCACTCACTCACTCACTCACTCACTCACTCACTCACTCACTCACTCACTCACTCACTCACTCACTCACTCACTCACTCACTCACTCACTCACTCACTCACTCACTCACTCACTCACTCACTCACTCACTCACTCACTCACTCACTCACTCACTCACTCACTCACTCACTCACTCACTCACTCACTCACTCACTCACTCACTCACTCACTCACTCACTCACTCACTCACTCACTCACTCACTCACTCACTCACTCACTCACTCACTCACTCACTCACTCACTCACTCACTCACTCACTCACTCACTCACTCACTCACTCACTCACTCACTCACTCACTCACTCACTCACTCACTCACTCACTCACTCACTCACTCACTCACTCACTCACTCACTCACTCACTCACTCACTCACTCACTCACTCACTCACTCACTCACTCACTCACTCACTCACTCACTCACTCACTCACTCACTCACTCACTCACTCACTCACTCACTCACTCACTCACTCACTCACTCACTCACTCACTCACTCACTCACTCACTCACTCACTCACTCACTCACTCACTCACTCACTCACTCACTCACTCACTCACTCACTCACTCACTCACTCACTCACTCACTCACTCACTCACTCACTCACTCACTCACTCACTCACTCACTCACTCACTCACTCACTCACTCACTCACTCACTCACTCACTCACTCACTCACTCACTCACTCACTCACTCACTCACTCACTCACTCACTCACTCACTCACTCACTCACTCACTCACTCACTCACTCACTCACTCACTCACTCACTCACTCACTCACTCACTCACTCACTCACTCACTCACTCACTCACTCACTCACTCACTCACTCACTCACTCACTCACTCACTCACTCACTCACTCACTCACTCACTCACTCACTCACTCACTCACTCACTCACTCACTCACTCACTCACTCACTCACTCACTCACTCACTCACTCACTCACTCACTCACTCACTCACTCACTCACTCACTCACTCACTCACTCACTCACTCACTCACTCACTCACTCACTCACTCACTCACTCACTCACTCACTCACTCACTCACTCACTCACTCACTCACTCACTCACTCACTCACTCACTCACTCACTCACTCACTCACTCACTCACTCACTCACTCACTCACTCACTCACTCACTCACTCACTCACTCACTCACTCACTCACTCACTCACTCACTCACTCACTCACTCACTCACTCACTCACTCACTCACTCACTCACTCACTCACTCACTCACTCACTCACTCACTCACTCACTCACTCACTCACTCACTCACTCACTCACTCACTCACTCACTCACTCACTCAGACTTTTTTATTTGTCACTGTCAGATTTGAACACACCACCTTTCAGTCTTCAGACCTCGTCTTTAGCCACCAGGCTATACAGCCGTTAGCAAACAACGTGTCTAAAGTTCGTGAAAAAGTCAAGTTCGCCGTTTACAACAATGAACAAATCCGCTGAACCGAGACGAACACGCCCCAGAACCGGTGACGTCATCGACAACGAGGCTGCTGTTAACGAAGATGACTAGTGCACCACGGACCACGAACACCCTGCTACTGTCCCCCTAGGTCCCTCCAACTGCCAGGAACACACACGTCATACTCAATGGAGTGAACAAGATCGGAGTGACAGACGGCAACAACCTACCCGATCCTCTCCCCTCCAGACATCATTGTACGCGTGGTCAGAGTTGTCTGCCCAGTCAATGGAGGACATCGAAAACGGACTACAGTACCCTACAAAGAACACCAACAAGAAATAAGTGACAAGATGGCCCGGCCCTCCACAGTTCATGACAATTGCTATCCCATAATGTCGAGGACTTTGTGTGGACGGCAAGACACAAGCAAGACAAGGGAGAGAATAAGTTTCACTGACCCAGTGACTACGCGACACGAGGTGTCCGTGCTAACGGTCACCAGGACACAGCACGGGACTCACCCGTGAAAATATTTCACATCTTCAACTGCGACATCGACGGTTTGCTCGTGAAAACACACGATCCTGGCTTTGTACAAAGCATTAACGTGTTTGTTATTGTGTCTTACAGACATTGCTTGACGTCAGCAGTACACTGCAATGTTTCTCTGACTTCCAACGATACTTCAGTCCTGCTTCTACACTTACATCGCTAGGAAGAGCTGTCGGCCGATATCCTTGTTTTAGTAAAAAATGTATTTAATAAGTTTTTGCATAGACTGCAGTGTACGGTTGACAATTTGATTTTATTGCAATTTGACACCGAGTTTAACGAGACAAGTTCTGGACTTAAACCCACAGGTGAAACGCAGGGTTCGGAGACAGACCAGGAGGAGATCGATCCTCGGCCAGGCAGACCCAACTGAAGAAAGACTCCCAGAACCGGATCCGCTTGGGTGGTATGGTTGCGGCACTAGGAGGACAAAGGAGACTAAAAAGATAAGTGGGTTTGTGTGTGTGTGTGTGTGTGCTGCTTCCACCATTTTGTAAGTCTATGATCATGTTGAAAGCACAGTTACATCTGGACTTACAGGTCTACCACAGAGACGTTAATATTCGAATACCACTTCTACCTACCGCAGCGTTCTCATGGCAACCTACTATTTCTACCTACGCATCTGGTTTTGTAACATCATTTCTCATCTCCATCTCTTCCCCAGAAGCACATTTTCCCGAGTTCCTCGACCATCTCACCGGAACATGGAGATGAAGCTGAGTTTGTAAGGTGGCCAGTGACAAATCACAGTCATGTGACCCCCAGCTTTCATGCTCGTTGACCAACGGTGACCTCGCCACCAGCTCTGTCCATTTTTCACGGTTCCTCAAAGCCCCATGGGGAGTTAATCACACCAGCGCTGTCCACACTTTCCATGTATCCTCCTCCCTGTATCTTTCCTCTTCTTCGGTATTCTCTTCTCCACTTTCCTTATTGTTTGGGCATCGTGGTGTTGATTCCCTCTCCGATTTAAAACAAATGACATCACAGATGGTTCGTCTCTTCGAAAGTGAGACGTTTGCGATTTGTTTGTGGCTGTCGAACCTTTGCAGTCAGATGTTCCGAAATGTTTGTAAAGGAGACATGCAGGACATATAAGTCACAGGGCAGAGACATTCATTTCTTCCTTTTCAGTTCGGAAAAGAATTACCTGCAGCTGATATAAATTGCATCAAGCCTTATGAAACTGATATAAAGCCTTGTGCTTACTACTTCATAGCAGCTCTCAGTTCCACGTTCGCTTGGCCCAGTGACAAGAAAAAGCTCTTCTAGGAGCCTAGAGCCAGTAAACCACTCACAGTTAGCCCACTCAATGTATCATCATCGTTATTTCCTAAGATAGCACTGTCATAATCCACTTACCGGAAATTTGTCATGAAGCCTTTGTTGAAGCGAGACATTCGATGAGATAAAATCGGAGAAGAAGGGGAACTGCCAGGGTCAAGACTGGAACTGTTTTCCCGTCAGACAATGTTTCAAAGTACAGCACCCTTTCCTTTCTTTAGCAACCAGTAGGCGAGAGATACAACAAATGTTTAGCTTAGTCTCGGGATTTTTTCTAAACCAAGTACCTCTTTGACAGCGCCATCGTTAGGACAACAAGGAAACGACTTTCTTTGAAGTTATAAGTTGTCGGTAGCCGTGAGATCAGATCCTGTCCCCAACACACCTTTTTTTTTTTTATTACCTTCTTCTCCGTACTCCCACCCGGCTAGCCTCTTGGTGACAAATTATGGGTAATGATCAGTAATGGCTATTCGATGGCCCTGCCACCCGCTCAACAAAGCTGGGTGAGGTCGGGCATGCGCACAAGGGTTGTTAACGCAACGGTGCGAGGCGGAGCGTGGCGGGTGGGTCACGTGATCGGAGTGACAAATGAGCAGCGAGGGCCCCGTGGGTCCCTGTGGGATCACCAGCAACCGCAGTTTTTAATTTAAAGGTATAAACACTTGAACTTTTCACCTTTCCAAATTTCCGAACCCACAGTCCGAACACTTCCACTGTCACAACACATCTTATGTTCCTTCCGACCATTCAATTCCCCCTCCCCCTAAAAAAAAATCTCCAGTTGAAAAATGACACCAAGTCTCCACTTGAATATAACACAAAGTTTCCACTTCTAGGTAACACAAATATGTCCACTTGAAAGTAACACAAAGTTTTCACTGACACCGATGCTCTTCCTGAAGTTATTTCTAATTCAGCTCTGGTTGGTGAGCCCGAGGCGGATACGATGAATAAGCGAAGATCAAACAACAAAAGTGAGAAAAAAAACCCCACAAAAACCTGGAGAAAAAAAGTCTTTAGCTAAATGGCAAGTTCAAAACTTAACTAACATTCTTCAAACATTAAACACATGCTCACCGAACAATCAACAAAGATACACACTCACCTCAACTGATACAAATCTGGTCAGGATGTGCCCAGTCCAGTCAAGGCTAACTTCCAATTCTGTTCAGGACTTGTTAAATAACACAAATCTGGTCAGGACTTGTTAAATAACACAAATCTGGTCAGGATGTGCACAGTCCGGTCAGGACTACAACACCAAGTCGGTTCAAGACTTGTTGCAAACAAAACGTCCGGACACACTGATGACACCGAGGAGACTGTTACTTCTCCCGCCCCCGTCAAGGAAAAACTCACACAGCAACATCCCCAAACACTCAAACACTCTTTCCTTTGTTCTTCGAACAAAACAACCTATCAACACCAGTTGATTAAAAACAACAACAACAAAAAAAACAAAGCCCGGCCGGCCATCCCTGTGTGGCGCGCACTCAGACAGTAATTGCTGTCTTTCAACCTCCCCCTTCCAGTTACTTTTTCCCTGTTTCCTTCCTAGCTCAAAAAAAAAAAAAAAAAATTAAAAAATATAGCGCAGCAGGTTTGTGACATACCTCAATCTCATTTATTATTACTTTCTTTGTTTAACCGTCTGGTCAAACAGATTTCTCAAATCATGAAGTGGAGTCATATCTGGCGTCCTGTCGGTAGAGGTTGTTGCTACTAATCCACTGAAAGACTTTGCAACTTACATATCTTGTATTATTTTAATTTTAACATAATGATTATTTAAAATTGGAACTTTTGTAGTTAAAAATAATTTTTTGTGCATCAACACTCTTGGCCAAACAGACAACAACAACAACAAAGGAAAAAAAGAAAACAATGTCTAAACTTTTGACATAAAAGCACGAGAGTGATTAGTGTTCATGGAGTGGTGGAATACTAAATTAAGGATGAATGAAAACGGTCCAGCTGATATTCAGTCTGCATCAAACCTTTAAATGTCATGTCAACATCATCTTGTGTGATAATGTCTGTGGACTGCCACTTGTTTGGCAGTAACAAGTTGGTTATTTAACTAATAAGCTTTGTCCGTCAATGGAGAAGCAGCCAGAGACATTGGTGTGGAAGGAATGTGCCATGTCGCATTATGTAAAAAATACTGTCATGTTTGAAATGAGTGTAATGGCGAAGCCTGCAAGGAAAAATAACTTTGGTACACGGGAAATGGCCAAAAGCAGCTTTACATGTACGATCATCGAAACACAAATCATTTCCGGTCAGTAGGTCGCGCACGATTCTCGATTGGGTATGGGAGCCCCTCACAGGGTGCAAACGTACCCACTCTTTGGTTTGAGATCATAAAGCATTCTTGTAGTGACGATCATATAATAAATCGTGCTCGAAAGGCAAGTTAATGGATGAGTTTCTCATGACAATGGCCAACATGCAAATTTCTCTGTTAGGATCAAGTTAATTATACATCTACAGAGGTTTTCTCTCAGTGATTCTTTAATTGTGTGGAGGACACGACCACTCTACCACGCCTAGCTGCACCCGCTGCCCCCCTGGTTCCCACTGGTTTCACACAAGTTGTCTGTACTACCCGACAACCAATCAGACATGTGTGTGTAAGTGCGTATATGTGCGCCTCTCTCTCTCTCTCTGTGAAACTGTATTCAGATTGACAAAATAGTTTCACAGTTGAGTATATTCTCCAGTAAACCCTAGACCTTTATATAGCCATGTAATGAAGTGATAATAGTTGGACCATGACATGACCGCATAGTCCAATGCCATAGCCACACTAACATCCTGGACATTTAGTCTGTGGCAGTTTCAACATGCAATCCTGCCCGACGATCAGTCAAAACATCCATTTGTCTGTCTCTCTGTCATCTTGTCCTATTGTCTGTCGGTCAACCTGTCGTGTTGTCTGTCTGTAGGTCCTAGTGTTCTTGTGTCTGTCGGTGAGTCTGCAATGTTATGTAACTGTCGGTCGTGTTGTCTGACTGTCTAATCAAATTTCCCAGCGTCTTAATTTCTCACTCCCCACTCCCCATTCTTCCTGTTTAATGCTCTAAACATAAACTTCAAAACACAGATAAGATGTTAAATAATCCGACTCATTTGTGTCAGCTTCATGAAGTATTCCCCCCCCACTCTCTCTCTCAGTGTGCGGGTGCGTGCGTCTCTGTGTGTCTGTGTGTTGGTGTGAGTGGGCGAGAGATATCCAGGGCAGCAGGAGATATTAAGTGTAATCTCACTACAAAGAAGTCCGGCATTTATTGCCGCATTCCTCCCCTGCAGACGGAAGTCACGATCACCTGCACGTGGCTATTTACAGACTGCTTCACCTGCAAGTATCTCACCTGTCAACACTTTGCCTTGCAAGGTTGCGATGACACCGTGGCTCATTAGCTTACCGTTACTTGACCCCGGAAGGGACAGCAAGTTGATTATTAAAATCATTAACTGACAATTATTCCCCCATCAACACATGTCACATGTAGTGCCAGCTCTCTCTCTCTCTCGTCCGTCTCAGTAACTCTCTTTGCTTACCTGTCTCTTTTTCTCCTTTTTATTGTCATCTCTTCTTTTATTTCTTCTCTGTTTGTAATTTTTAACAGCTTGTATCATTATTTAATTACACTAATACTAGGCTCTTCAAGTTAATTCGCTTCTGTCTCTAGACAAGATGGTGGCTAACCGGGATAAGGCAGCGATCTCTCCGACTAACAGTGTTCATGGCTAGACGAGTTGTAGACACACCTAGACACCCACCACAATACCATTTTCCTATTTTCTCTTGGCGCCAAATAAACCTCAAAGCCTGTCTTAGTGAACGTACCTAGTGACCCCGAGATAACACCGATATTTTACTACTGCTTGTGATTGGTCAACCGAGAGCCAATCGATGATGCACTTAGAAAACTGTTGGCTTCTGTTTCACTTTGGAAAAAAAAGTTCTTATTATCTACACGCACTCGTACTACCACACTCACACAGACCACACACACACGACACACACACACATGTTTACATTAAAGCCAGCAAGCCAAGCGGGTATGTCTGCGGTCGGGTGTAAGTGTGTGTGACGTAGCCCAAGGGAAAACCCTCCCAGGGAGGTCGAGTCGCTGTCCAATCAACAGACGAGCAGACAAAGAAGGAAGATAAGCAACTTCGTGCGTCTCCGAGGTTTTACAAAATGAAATCTCGTAGTTTCGTATCCCATTTCCGTAACTTTTACAACCTTCTCCAAAAACTGCTCTCGTTCTCTAACGGCTGTTTTCCGAGGACGCAGAGCGACTGCTTTGATCTACGGTAATGTCCGGAGAGACATTTTCTTTTCCTCAAAATGTCAAGGAGGTGATACTAGCTGATCATCATCAGTAACCGCCCATAACCGACACTGGGGGAGGAGAGGGAAGTTAATTGTTGTTTTAAAATACAATGGTACAGAAAAAAATAGCCTAATACCACAATCTAATTAAAGTTACAACGTGCATCGAAAGGGACAAAGGAAATTTTGTAACTAACAGAGAAAGCACAAACATTTGCAAATTATAAACTCTCTAACCTGTAGAACTTTAGAAAGATAAGAGGCAATATTTTGTATTAATGTTCCTGAGTTACTGGCAAATAAATAAAATGAGTGAACGAAACTGTGAAGGACGCGTACACAATTTTTCAGTTTACAAATGGCGTATATCTGTGTATTTTGGGGATGAACCCAAAATCATTATTCACATATGTCTCCTGTTCGACAACTAAAGTGGGGAATACCTATTTCTGACGCTGATCATCACCACAGACTCTGTTGACTGTCAAACACGAGGTATATAGTTATGGAGAGAGTGTTTACCACCTCGTCTGCACCCAGGGATGTCCGGTAGCGCAAAGTTGAGCGATCCAGTCAGGGTCGGGTGGCCGTGATTCGTCTCGGGCACACTGTTCTTTTCTGTGTGTGTGTGTGGTACTTGTTTACGAGACAAACTGCTTTACCGTCATCTACCCTCCACCCCACCACCACCATACCCTAGTGACTTTGATGACATCATACCCTGGTGGAGCGAATCAGTTCAGCAAAAGGGTGAGATCATAGGTCAGAGTGAGTGTTCTCAGCCCGAAAGTACTGAAGACAATTTTCAGCAGGTGTAGCGTCAGACACAGCTATTCCCCCCTTTTACAGTCGAGCAGGAGGTATATGGATGTTGGAAAATTTGTTTGAAACGATTTAAGCGCCACATCGCCAAATCTTTACACATGGATGACGATGTTCAAATTTTAACTGCTCGTCGTGATGTAGCCTCGTCGCTGGCACGGCACGATCTCACTTAAGTATCCCCCGTCCCCGATCCTTGTTTACAATAGACACCCAGGACGCTTCTCGTACTTTTTGGCGAATAAAAGAACACTCCATTATGACCCTTTCAGATACTGCTATGACGTCACTGAAATTAACGAGGCGGAACGCATCACGAAGGCGGTCAAGAGCCACCTGTAACTATACCCGGCCATTGACATCTCCGACAAAAGCCTTAACATCGAATACACGAAGCGGGAAGTCATGCTTTGCACCGCAGAGTGAACATCATAATGGGGTGGCGTGCATGGCTTCTCCACCATGTCAGAGGTAGGTGCCAGGGGTAGGGAGCGAGGGGTGGGGTGAAATGCTGATGGAATGTGAAGTTGACTGAATGCGTTAGTGATAAATCAAATGTCTCTTGGGTTTGTTGTGGAAACTGATATTCTAGAAGCTTGTCGATGCTTTGATGCCGAGTCAGCAGAGGACATTGTATGAGGACCAGCAACTTCAGCCTACTCAGCATCGCGTCTGTGTACAGAAGAATCCGGGGACGAGATTTGAACCCATGATCAACCTTGAGGTTCAGTGAAGAAACTAACAGTTGCACCTTCCTTCCGGCCAGTACTCGAACGGAAACATAAACGGGTACCATATGTACCCTAGCGTGTATTACTGGTGCGTGACTCGGACACATACAGATAGATAGACAAATAAAGCAGGACATGTCACATACAATATTTTACTCTCTTCGACATCTGTGAGCACCGTGTGAACAACAAGTCGGGACAACTCGCCCTTTGCTCCAGACCGCAGTCAGCCTCGAGGCGAGTTTCGAAGGAAAACATTGGATTTCACTGATGCAATTCATGCTACATCAATATAGACATTTTAGTCAGCGCTGAGGTACGCAGCGGACCATGAAGACGAGACGGGCATGTAAATTCCGACAGGTGAGCAACCTGTTGAAAAACATTTTTGTAAAAGTTCAATGACGTCACTGGCCTGATGTCAACACCCGACGAGGCACTTGTACCCGTCTGGTAACCTCCTCTATATGAACATGGTTTTAAGACTGAAAACTTCTGAGAAAATGTTTTCGAAATTCCACGTTGACATCAGCCATCTATTAACTGATCTCCGAGTCTTCGACATGCACGCAAAACAGTGCTGCCGGCAGTTTTGGAAGTGGTCGTGGTGGTAGAGTCTGTAGTTTGATTTCTTTTTCACTCAGAAGAGGTGAGGAGAACTTGACTGACTGTACAGTTTGTAGCACAAAGCCCCACCTGATTGATACCAGAGACTTACATCAAAGACAAAAACAAATAAAAAATATACTAGACAACGAAGTCAACCATCCTCCAGAGAAACTTCCATTGCAACAAAAGCCCAGTAACAAAGGCTTCATGTCAACTAATACCAAACCGATGACAATAATAATGAAGACAATGATACACAAATAATAATAATAATAACAACAACAAAACAATGAGCAATTATATAAAGCAATTTTCAAAATAATAAATTGCTCAAAGCTGTTCCAAGCTGAAGGGACATAAGAGGAAGGCTTTGTCCACACATCTTTGTCTTGGCGATTCAAAGAAGCGTGGTGTCAGAGGATGAACGGAGCAGTCGTGGGGTGGAGGGTAGAGTGGTGTTTACAGTGTTTGGATAGTTATCCAGGACAAGAAACAACAAAATAAGTCAGAGCACGGACGTGTATAGAGAAGTAGTCTATAAATAGCCCACGTGCTGGCTGATCGTGACTTCCGGTGTACAGCAGACGAATGAGGTCAAAAATAATGGCCTGCTTTTGTTAGTGCGATAACACTTAATATCTCCTGCTGCACTGGATAGCTCTCGCACCCACTCACACCAACACACGTAACACAAGTACACACACACACGAACAGAGAGAGAGAGAGGCGGGGGGATACTTCATGAAGCTGACACAAATGATTTGGATTATTTAACATCATAGATTATCTGTGTTTTGAAGTTTATGTTTACAGGTAGAATGGGGTGGGGGGGGAGCAAGAACTCAAGAAACGCAGAAATTTGGTTAGACAGTCAGACAATACGACCGACAGGTACATAACATTGCAGATTCGCTGACAGACCTACAATCAAACAACATGACAGGTTGACCAACAGACAATAGGACAAGATGACAGAGAGACAGACAAATGGATGTTTTGGCTGATTGTCGGGCAGTTAAAATGTTGCATGTTGAAACTGTTACAGACTAAATGTCCAGGATGTTAGTGTGGTTATGGACATTGGACTATGCGGTCATGTCATGGTCTTACTATTATCACTTCAGTACATGGCTATATAACAGTCCGAATACAGTTCCCCACCCTCACCCCAACACACACACACTGATCTCTGATTGGCTGTGGGGTAGTCCATCTACAGACAACTTGTGAAACATGGAAGTACTTGACGCGGAATTTGATAACAAAGCCAAGTTTTTTTTGTCCGCGATGTACTGAAGTTCACTAAAGGCTTCCTTGCACCTAGAGGCAACCGGACCGGATCTTAACAAGATTGTTTTTTCTTGCTTTCAAAACGGAAAAAAATGCAGACGAGTAAACCCTTGTAAACGAGGTCCGGATCTTCCGTCTGCCCCAATCACAGAATAAGCCCGAAAGGTTTATTTGAAGATTAAAATGAGCCAAAGCTCAAAACAACATAGGGAATTAGTTTTGTTATAAGAAAGCACCATAACCTTTAGAGCGTGGGTCAAGAGGTCAAAGTACAGCTGACGCTTTTGGGGAAACTGGAATTCTATGTCTACACATCTAGCGGTATGGATACAAATTCGTGGTCAGTTGAAAATGAATAGGTTATGATATCTGAGACTGCCAGCCAGTGAAAGGAGAATATGATGGTTATGTGTTATGTGTTCATACTCGATGATCTGCAGATGAGACGAGCAGCATTATTGTGGATCAACAGCCAAACTTAATTGACATTCATCTCTTTCCCTCGTCTAAGGCCCTGCACCATTGAAATAGAAGAGTGATGTGATACCGTCCTTGAACTTTGCCAGTTAAAAATACGAAAGATTAACTGAACACTGTCACAGAGATGCAAATGTCATTCGATGTATCATTGAAACTGGTTATCATTCCTGGGATGTCATGAATATAAGATGATATTGAAAATAATGCGTCCTAAACTTCATTGTTGCTTAATGTCTTTTATAAAACTATGGCTACACAGTCAGTAGTCGCACGAAGACCAACATTTTGTCTTGTAAAGTATTGGCAATGGTCCGTACACTTCATCTAATTTTATGTCTATTTTACTTGATCAACTTTTGTTATTACTATACTTTTTATGAATCAAACCTAGCCATTTGATATAAACTCTAGTCAGGCAGGTCTGGGTGAAAGACTGTAGACCAGCACAAGAGGTCAAGGGACAAGTTGTCCTCAGGGTTACATCTCAAATGAACGAAAGATCAAACTCTTAGGACAAGCCCTGCTGCGGGACCTCATAAAAACTGTTCAAGCTACTGATGGCTTGTCTTTTGTCATACACATACCTTTCTCTAATTGGAGTGAACAAATCACAAGTATATGTTATAACCGAGTATGAGAATGAGAAAAGAGAGAAGAGTGCGTGCGAAGATAAACACATCAATGAGGTCATGTCCTCATGAAGGGGAGGGGGAGCTACAAGAGGTGGTGTCAAGTTTACTATTATTTAATGTTAACCGAATAACAGCGGCTCTACGGCGGTGTAGGAAACAAATCAGCGAATCTGATTATAAGGCTTTGTTGTGAAGGTATCCAAGGACTGGGTACCTGACTCCACAGAGGGTTGGTAACAGGCAGCGAAGGGAGACGAGATGGGCACCGCCCTCACACAATGCTGGCCACCCGGAAAACTTAGTCTATTCACCCTTACCCACCAACCCACCCACCCAGCCGAAAGACTTGAAAAGGTTGGGGTGGGGAGTGAACGACCGACCGTTTATTTGAAATGCAAGGCCGGCAAGTCACTGTAGTATGACTCACACCCACGCGGTGTTTACTGATACAGTATCACAGTCTTCTAGAGACGATACCATTGGTGTCTATAAACAGACTATCGACATCATCGTCTTCTATAGACGATACAATTGGTGCATATAAATAGACTCTCTGACGTTTTGATCTGGTGACCGAGTTCTCTACATGGCCACGCCCTCTTTTGCGCGCTACGTCAAATATACTCTCGTTCCACGCGCTCACCAGACATGGATTGATGGAGAGGGAAGAAATAACAATATTTATAGACTAGATAGCATGGTTCTGTCTATTTATTAATCAAAGGTTTTGGAACAATTTTTTACCAAGTGTGGGCTTGGTCTGTAGAAAGCAGACCCCAATCCTCTTTTCGTAAATGCTCATAATGGGTAGATTCTGGACATTGTAGTTTTTTTTAAACACATGCCAGACATCAGTGACTTGCTTGAAATTGAACAGTTCCCACCAGCAGGGATGGGTTGTAATTGTAAACATTGATCACATGCCAATTAATTAAGAAAGTACCATGCTCAGAGTAGATTAATGATCATCCTCTTCCCTAACTTGCCCCTGTAGCTCAAGATAAATTGATTTAAATTAGGTCTTTTCTAAAGCTGCTGGAATGTATTGCAGATACACTTTTCAGTTCATTGAAAGCTTGTGCTGTAAACTATAACAATAACAATAATAACAACCAACTTTATTTGTCCCAATGGCATTTAAATGGGAGGTGTGCTCTGTTTTCAATATATATTTTTAAAAAAAAGTCGTTACAATTACAATGCAGTAGAATAGAGATATGAACCATATATAATCATATTATATAATCGAGTATAACTATAGCCTGTACTTCTATATTTCTGAAGGCATTTTCCTTTAGATATCAATTGACTCAAAAAGCAGTTTAAATGCACCATACACACACAGCCACATACCCCAAGTTGAACAAGTTGATAATGAAGTGTTTTATTTCAAGCTTTATTACTGCAAGTCTTTAAAGCACTGCCTATGTACATGCACTACATCAAGGAATTCATCTGCTTTTAAGAGCTGAAATATTGACACTTTTTTTGGAATAAAGCTAGAACCAGCAAACTAGATCCACCAAGAAAGAGACATACAGAAATGATAATAAAAATAGGTTTAGATAATGCATTTCTCCAATGTGCTTTACAAGAGAAAACATGCTCTCTCTCTACACACACATCTGGAAGGCTTGACACAATTACCTAAAAACAAAATGTGTAGGATGATGCTCACAATTAAGTTACAGCTTGCTGTTTGTGTGAATCTGGTTCTAAATAATGAAATGAGCTAAAGAGTATTTTTACATGCTTAACAAAATAAATGTGTGTATAGTTCTTATGTTTCTTTTTGCTACTTGGCCATACTCCACAGACTGACAGATGACTAACCATTGTCAAATTCTGATGTATTTATTCTAAAACACTAAAAATAACAGTACCTCTGTCATGTGTTCTGTTCTCCACATCGAGCTAGTTGAATATATCTGCTTCACGAAACACTCGTAACACCATAACACCAAATGGGAAGCTCCTTCAAATAGCCCAAAAGAGGAAATGGTCGCCAACTGAGGAATACTGAATTTCTGTCACTGCAAGAACATGGCAGACATTTGCAGGCAAACTAGATGCCTACACTGGCAAGGAAATGGGCTATGATCTGCTCATCAAGCAAAACACTATGCCAATTATCAAGCAAAATACTATGCCGATTTCCTCAGCCACAGTAGAAGGAAAAAGGGAAGGACTCCTTAAGTCAGATAAATCAGTTACCCAAATACATTGGGTATATGCTGAGTCTTACTGCCACAGGCCATCATGCCAGTAGCTCTCAGCCTGACCACCTGCTTACCGCACCCTCACAACCTCTTCACCAAATATACTGCATCATGCAGCAATTATATTTTAGACAACTTTAAGCAATCAGTACTCAAAGAAGAACACAAGACATTCTGACTACACCAGCCAGAGAACAGTGCTTCTCTAAACACAGAAAAACTCAAGAAGGTTGTCATTTTTGCAACACAACTTAATCTCTCAGCACTCAGAAGTAATACAACACATTCTGACTATACCAGCCAGAAAAATGCTCCTCTGAACATGAAAGACTAATGAAAGGTCATTTGCAACACAACTTAAATCTGTCAGCACTCAGAAGTAATACAACATATTCTGACTAAACCAGCCAGAAAAATGCTCCTCTGATCACGAAAGACTTAAGAAAGATCATTTCGCAACACAACTTAAATCTGTCAGCACTCAGAAGTAATACAACACATTCTGACTACACCAGCCAGAAAAATGCTCCTCTGAATACTACAAGACCATTGTTACATAAATAATTCACTGATAGTCAGTAAGGAAAACAACTGCTTCTGACATACAAAAAAAGCTTCAACCAGTTTTTTCTCTTTGTCAGAAAACAAGATTCCTCTGAACATACAAGAGCTAGGATGCTAAGCCAACCATAATGTATGCTCAGCCTAACTACCCTTAGCTCTGTCAGGCGTTTGTCTGCACAAACAGCTACTGTTGCTCTCGCAATGCAGCCTATTCTCCTTAGAGAAAGCTTACCAGCAGCTCTTTCCATAGCTTATCAAATGAACTTCCAAACCTAAGTCTTATTTTTTTTTTCAATTGCCTAGAGACCATACAGACTTTAACCACACCAAAAAGGCCAACAATCAAGGCCTGATGCCATCAGTCTGTTGCTCTACAGAAAGTCTATTCCAACCAGTTTCTAAAGTCCACTTTTTTTCTTTACATTACAATGTAAAAAGAATATAAAGCATTGATAAGAATGTTTCTATAAATGTTGTGTAGCTCCTGGAACTGTGTGGCTGGCTATTTAACTTCAGTTTTTATATTATTTAAAACTGACATTGCTAAATGATTTCCTTAATTCTATAATAAGCTGACAATTAAAAGCAAAATGAACTTTGATACAATCATGAGAATACAATGTGAAAGCAATAAAAAAAAAATTCATTTAGTAAAAATCTCTTTTAACAAAAGCACAGTAACATGATATTTACATATGGTTATTAGCATTTTCTATACTTTCATAAGTGAAAGATGGAAATTAAAAGGTGAAGTTAAAACTTGTAAAAAAAAACCAACCAAAAACAATAAAAATTTTACAGATATCATTACCTCTCTTGTGCCAAATACGACAGAACATTAAGACAAGAAGAAAGAAAGTCATGATTATCACTATGACAAATCAAGATTTTCTGTAGTAAATATTTCACACCGAAGACTCGGAACAGATGACAGACATGAAGTGCAGCCTTTTACTTGAGTTACAAGTCCCTTAAAGAATATTGATTGAAAAAATGTTTGCAATACTCACAATTTTTTAAAAATAAAAACCATCTACTTAGTAAAACCACTCATAAGCACAGAATGTTTTCAACAAAATAGTGCATTATACTATATTCTTGTACTGAAGAGTGATGGAGTGGCAAGAGCTCCAGCCTGGTGTCCAGCGGGAATGTAAATGGGACCAACGCTTTTCGTCAGTGTATTTTCATCTTCCTCATCAACTGTCCCTCTGCTCGAACCTGGAAATGCACACAAACACATAAATTATTGCTTAAATGTAAAGTGTCAAAATGACACCAGGCTAATTATGGTGATCGCTTTGTGGAGCTGAGTACAAGTTGACTCTATACAGCTGATCATTTACAAAATGAATAAGTTTGATTTTTGACTAACAAATAAAGAAAACTAGAATAAGTCCAAATGCTTTGAAATTATTGTAAAAGTGCAAAAAATTAAACAGAAGGTAATTTATAAGGGCAATAAAAAATGTAAAGAAGTTATTACTACTGGTGACCCATGGTAAACAGAAACTGATGACAACAATATGATGACAACAATAATGATGATAATATTAAAAATAGTGGTTAATCATTACCAAGCAGAGCAATTTCTTGTTGTCCTTGTCGTCCAGAATGAGTCTCTTGAACCCAACCAATTTTGAGGTAAGTTGAGATGATGTAGTCTGAGAACGAGGTTTCCTCCTATTTTGTATGATCCTCCTTTTGCCTACAATGACGGCAATGACAATACCAACGATGGCTATACATGATGCTACACCAATGCCAACCTTAGCCCCAATGGGTAGTTCATCCTGGCTAGGCTCAGAGGAAGCACCAGCAACACCTTTATTATCACCGCTAGGCTCTAAAATCTTTTGAGCACCATCATGTAGCTTCTTGGAGTAAGCTGAAAGAGAATCCATACATTTTATTTTTAAACTATTACTAAGGTATGTCTAGTATACACATCAAAGAATATTTAGATCAGTGTTTTGATCTAAGGCCAATGCTAATGTGGTGTTTGTAAACTTTATTAAAATAATAAATAAAGAAAACACAATACTCATAACAGAAACTATTTTCACTTTTAATCATGGTTTATAGGAACTATAGTACAGTACTACCCATCCACTGTTAAAGACAACAGAACTAAAACTCCAGCTACAAATTATATTCATCAATCTATTTTTATGTTTGTAAATATTATAAAAAAAGCCATCAGCATTATAAAAAAAACAACAACAACAACATCGATACAAAAGGCACTAAACTAAAGTGACTATATCGCTGCTATGCTACCCCACTCCTCGATCGGTTCATTGTCACATGACCGCATAACTGGTGTCATCCGGTTGCGGTTAGCTCAATCACGGTATTCAATGAACATCAAGAATGACATTTAAATTGATTCTACATGGAAGGAACCATTAGATGTACTCAAAACAACAAATAAATATTTAATATTTTCGACCGGCCCCACGTAGTGCTACTGTAAGCCAAAGAGAACGTTAATTTCATATTTGATCTACAGCGCTGTTTTATGAAGGAAATTCGTATCAAATAACAATAATTATATTTTATAAAAAATATATTTCAGGTGGCATCACCGACATATTGTTACTGACACCATGAAGAAGAAACCGTACATACCATAAACCCTAACCTAAAACCTGACGTAAACTTCTATAATTAACTCATAACCGGTAACTTCAGGCCATTTTTCTGGTTTGTAAACAGTCAACACGTCGTGAGGCTTCCTAAACATCTACCTTCATGTTTATTTCCATAACTTTGAAGTTTAGAAGTGTGTTACCTGGGCAGCTATGCTGGCATGCCTCGACAGTTTTCTGGAGCTGAGCGTTCTGGCAAATGTCGCGACAGTGTTCACAGTCCTCAACACCAGTATCCCAGTAATGGTCTTCGGGGCATGTCGGAGCTGAGATCACGCTGTTTATACAACTGACTAGCATCAGAATACACGTTAGTTTGTGTAAATCAAAGCTCAGCATGGTTGAAGTCACTACATCTGACAATCTAACACAACCACAGGTTTCGAGCAGTCTGAGCAAGCTGCGGCTGACCAGGGGGACCTTATGAATCCGATGAAAGAATGCGATTGGACCGCATTGATTTACGCTCGTGATTGGATGCTATATAAAACTCCGGGTATTTCCTTTATTGCACACCCACTCTGACAACACAGACAACTCTAACATCTCCCGGTAAAGTGGTGCCAATGTTTACTTCCCTTGAATTAAGAGTCACTATAACAATAATTGTAAATGCAACATTTGTAAAGCGCATACTCACACTCCTAAGGAGCATGCTCTTAGCGCCTAACAACAAAAACGAAACATAAACCGCGTAAGAGTCACAGAAAAACAGATAACATTATGAACTATAAAATAATAAAAAAAAAATATTCTAACAAAGAATAAAATCTCAGAAAAAGCATAGAGGGGCCAAATAACAAGAACAAGAACTAACATACCAGTTTCTATGTAATGAATTTTTAGTAAATTTGTAGCAAAGTTTGTATGTAGAACCTCTGTAGATTTAAGATAATTTGTAAATGCTTATAATGCTGAGTTTACTTCTGTAAAAGTATAGACTAGACATACACCTTAATTTATTGCACAAGAATTACTTTCCTGAAAATAGGAGTGTGTGTGCGAAAATAGGGTAGTGTGTATGATTTTTTTATATGAAACGTTTCATAGCTGACATACTTTGAGTTTCATTTAATGTTGGCTCACCAGTGGAATATGGATTCAGTAGCTGCTTAGCACAATAAACATGCTCTCACACCAGTTTGGTATATCATGAACTAATGTTTAGACTGATTTATATATCAGGCCATCATACTTCAGTTGTATGTTTGTTTTAAAACTCATCTTTTTAGTCAATAGTAATGATTATTTATGATACAAAACCTTTTCCTGACAATAAGTAGCTCATGGATTTTATACAAGAATAATTAAAGCCAACACTGACATAATAAAAAGTACACATCAAATCCAGTCACCATTAACTATCACTGACCCACATTTCATACAATAATATGTAATATGACTGACAGGGGTTGATATAAAGTAGTCTGCAGAATTTGGGTGTAGGGCAATGAAAGGAATGCTGTTCCAGACCAAAAAAACAAACAAAAAGTGCACATGAACTGTCCCCGAGCTTTCTCTTTTGCTGACGAGTTCAATAATCAGACGAAAAACACAGACAACAGAACATAAGAACTGAGTATAAAGGGAAAACGTTTTTATGTAAAGAAATGCTAATATGGAGGTTTGTGGTAAGCACTTCCAACATATAGTACCTATATCTCTAAATTTTCAGTTGCCTGCAACATGCCAACAGCAAAGAGCCGATCGTGCATGACTGTATGTGATTAGTTTAGTTTATTCCTTGTTACTCATCAAGGAGCATATAGCTGCAACAACCCCTTGCCAGTGGACCTGGTTTTGGGCAGCTCCCCTCAGTTGGGCCCATATGGTTCCGATGTCATTTGTCTCGCTCTCTACTGTTCTTTTCAAAGTCAAAAGAAGTCGATGAGCTGGCTTCCCTAAGGCTTTCACCAGAACGTATCACAAGCTATTCTAGAGAGGAATCTTACCGACCAGACACCTGTTGATGAACTGATGCAGTTTCTGTAACAGCCTTTTTCTTAATTGACTGGGTTGTTACCCAATGCGACATTTTAGCCTGGCCTTTACCCCGACAGATCTGTTTGGCTTGGTTAAAATAGCTCAGTGGATTGAAAAGGTGCACAAGCCACCACACCACAAGGTAAGTTGCACCAACTGGTAATGGCTATGTGATTGGGGTCAGGAAATACAACTTGTGAACCTGAAGTTTCAGAGAAAATCATGTCCATTTCACATTTTACTGATCCAGATGTATATGCTTTAACCATATGGTCTGGTACTATTACCAGTAAACTACTTTGTTCATGAGTTTACGTTGTAGAAGTGAGTATGTCTGTTATATGTGATTATGAGTGCATGTTTTGTTGATGATTTAGTTTATATATTATTTATGTAAAGCACTCTGAGCAAATCTTTGGAAAGGAGCTATAAAAATCCTCATTATTAATATTAAACTAAATGTATTATGTGAATTTTCCTTATTTGCAAAGTGTGGTTTTATTTTTGTTGCATGCATTTGATCTTCATAAATAACAGAAAATATTTAGATACCAAAAAGACATTCAATATACTTTATTAATGTAAAAGAATACATGAAAGCAAGCCACACATAGTACTTTATATTTTATACAATTCTCTCTGGGAAAAAAATTCTATCAGCATTGATGTTTTTTGCCCTCAACCAGACTGATATATCTACAATAAAGACTGAGAAAGTTTTAACACATAATTTTGTTGTTTGAAGGACTGGATGGTAAAATCAAGTTTATTTACAAATGGGATAAACAGCTGCTATAAAGCACTAAGATAAACAAACAACAACAGATGTAACAGAAAAGATAACTATAAGTACAATGATTGCTATGATGGTTAGGTGGGATTCCCCAAGTCAATGCAGCACAGAGCCATCTAAGAACAGTTTTGAAGTATTTGAAATAGTGCTGAAATATGTTTGAATTTACATGCCCTCTGCTTGCCACTCTAAGAACAGCTGACAATAATGATATTATGTACATCACTTGACACAGGAAGATGAGTTAGACCACACCATTAAAGCATCCCCTTGCAATCAATCATGCTTCATCAGGATTGATTTTACCCCTTCAATTGAAACTGAAATTAGTTTTTAAAAAAAAAGATAATCAAGTATCATCTGCATGACTGTAACACTGTCTAAATGTTGCGTGGTTGCTGGCATGCTCCAATCATTACTTTTTAAAAATTCTAAAGGTGACATTACCTGGTCGATCCATATCAAGAGCAAGGAAGGTAAAAAACGGTCATTATATCTTGTTTGAAAAATTGGACAACTATGTAAGACTGACTTGACAGGAGTTTTCCAGGTGTCTTAGATTACAAGTGTTAGCCTTGTCTTTTTAGCAGAAAGTTAATTTTAAAAAAAAAAATACTTGTTATCTATAATTTTGTTGCAAAACTTGCACCGTCCTATTTTGATTACTGTACTGATGACTCGTACTTAAATTTTTCTCACTAACTCTGCTGTGGTGCTGACTTTGTAGGTTACTATTTTTTTTTAGCCCTTGCATACAGGCAAAAATCCACATTTTTATCAATTAATTTTGGTCTAAATAGAGCGAAATGAAACAGTTGTTATTTAGCATACTCAAGAGCAGCTTCATAGACTGGAAGAAACATAGTATAACACAACACCATGTCCTTAATTCTAAGAGACATTTGTCGGGCGATCTTCACCATTCTCATGGTTAGATCAGCTGTGGCAGCAGTTTTATTTGCCGCTGGTACAGTCGTTCTATGCAAGCGAACATCATGAAAGTGTTCTCAAAAAGGATTATACCTATGCTGGATTACAAAAGACACTTGTAGTATTTTGCCATTCTTTCATCAATGTTTTACTTAAACAAAACAAGCAAGGCACTGGTGAAAGAGCAGCCAAATAATGCTGGTGTCTAATTTCAATCCAGCAGAGGTGAAATCATTTTAAGAAGACTTATATGATGTTCACTTACATGGAACGACTGCATCAGCGGCAAACAAAACTACTGCCACAGCTCACGCAAACTAACAGGAAACCCCCTGTAAAGATATGCGTACATCCCAGTGTGCATATACACATGCATTTTATCCATGTCCAAGTGAAGCACATGTTGGTAGACAAATAGACTGCCAAGACGTGAAATGTCAATTATTCTGTACACCAGTATGCTACTAAAGTTGCTACAAACATCATATGAAATAAAAAGTTTTACAGGTACTCAAAAAAAAACAAAAAAAAAAACCGTTACGATGATACAAACATCTTAAATCTCAAATATACAACATTAATAGCTGTTTCAGTATCCTCATGAAGGGAAGTGGATACAAGTTACTTCCCCTTAACTTGGTGATGGTTCAGATGCATCTCACTGGCATTTCACTGGCTTCAGGCTGAGAACTGCCCAAAGAAATCTTGACCTCAGTGCAATCTGTGGTATCTATAGAAGACAAAGCATACAAACCAGACTGTAAAACATAAACACCTGCATTTTACTGTTTTTTACTTTCTCTTGTTCTTGTTATTTGGTTTTGTATTTGATTTTATTCTTCATTAATACTGTTGTTTATTCTTTTATAGTTCATGTATTGTTTGTCTTCCTGTGCCTCGTCTGCTGTCCATGGTTTGTTCTTGTTCTTAAGAGCTAAGAGCATACTCCTTAGGAGTGTGAATATGTGCTTTATAAATTTTGCATTATTATTATTGATGCTGTGGGCTACTGAGCCAATATCAACACAGGTCAAAATATATGACTTCAAACAATTTATTCTTAGTTTTCAAAAAATAAATATTAATTTTTGACGTTTATGGTGTTTTGGTCTGTACATTATGCACCGAGAAAGGGCATTATCTCTGCTTGCCATATCTTAAGCCGATTAACTGTTTCAAGTCTATACAATACTCCAGTCATGAATCTGTGTTCGATTATCTCCTTTTCACAGACTGAAATGTGGTAGTAGCAATGAGTATTATGTGGCATGTTTAAGACTCAAGCTTATATCATACACCAAGACACAGTTCATAGGGGATGTCAAATGCTTTCATACTCCATCTAAGGATTCAACGTAGTAACAATCTTTACATAAAATGGCAGTCAAATTTATTCAACAATTATTTAAAATGTGAAAAAATATATTTTTAAAATCCTTGAAATAAGACTTACTGAGCACAAAGTCACTCGTGCCCCGGAATCCATCTGGTGTTTCCTGCTGGATGCGGTGCTGATCGACCTGTTCCACCACAGGTACAGGAATGCGATCTCTATAGTCACGTTTTCTTTTGACAATAATAAGAACAATCACAGCCAGTGCAACAAATGCTGATATCCCAACAGCAATGGCGGCGATGATCTCTGGTGAAAGTCCACTGTTGTCATTATTCTCAACTGCTGGTGTGCTTTTTCCACCAGTTATATCCCAAATGGCATTTGCATATGCTGAAACATGGTATTAACACACTCATCAATAAGCAATGGCAAATCGAAATTCCACAAATATTGATTTTACTCTTTAAACTGAACGGGAACTGTTGACAATAAAATGAGCTTTATTGTAGTATTTCATCACTGTATGTCCTTGCTCTCTGAGTCAAGACCATATGAATGATAACTGATTATTGAATTATTTAAAATGCAACTCATTTTTTTCCTCCCAATTTTTTGAGGTTCTAAGTTTGTGACATTGTTGATGATGTAACTATTCTTACCAGGACACATCTCACGACAGAAGTCGCCGAAGCCCGTCTGAACGGCGTTCTCACAAATGCTGCTGCAGGGTTCGCATCTGTCGGTTCCGAGGTCCCAGAACTCATCCTTAGGGCATTGAAAACGCTTCGTCGCCATTGCGCCGACAAAGGCCGATGTTGAGGCTGCCCACAGCAGACGTGTAATAGTCTTCATTGTCGACAGATGTAACAGTCCTCGTTAACCGTCAGTCGTCAAATGAAATGTCGTCTGCGCCGCGAGCCAGTCTGAAGGCCCCTTTATAGTGAGACGGAAATAGCGCATACGTAATACAGCGCCGCTTCTGATTGGTTGTTTGAAGCAGAATATTTCAGCAACTCCGTGAGGGTATTGCACCATCCGTGACGTAGGCAGTACGTGCATGCAGACAGGTGACAGGTGTATTGCACCATCAGCGAAGCATGGTACGTAGTACAGTCAGGAGTGTTATCTACAGGTCTTATCGCTGTACAAGCAGTTGTGTAGACTGTAGACAGCCATGATGTGAGGCGAGAGGCGTGCTAACGGCTCGACACCCGTACCTGCAGTCGTTCTGAAAGTTGCTGATTGGTACCCGAGTATATATTTGGAAGAGTGGTAATTAGAGATACTGTAGTCAGGGAGAAGACAAAGGTACCGCTCTCTCTCTGTCTCACACACACACAAAACCAACGAAACAACAAAACTGGCCCCCAAGTCAATTGAGGCCTCACATCGATCTTAACCCTCCATCCCCCAACACACACACCCCCCCCTTACGAAGGAAGGGTAGCCGACTATATACCTGCGTCTTCATTATTGACATAGTTGTTGTCTGTGATACAGCGAGCATGCATCGTGTCCCTCTGTGTGAAACATCTCTTTTCTTTTTGTAGTTGTCTTAATGGCAGCTTAATGTTCATTTTCAGGCCGGTTAAGGTGATTGAAAACAATTACTGATCGAAATCAACCGAAAAAAGTTGTCAGGGTCATTGGTCCCTGTCTTACATACACACATCTATGAGCGGTGTTGCAACTTTTGTTTACGTGCGTGTGGCTTGAGGGGAACCTGAGTTTATTTGTTGTTCTACGTTTGTGATAATTACTACCGATCTCGCTCTATATTCATGATGGGGGAATGCTCGTTAGTGGGGAGTAGAGACCGCTCACACGACCTACTTCTTATCTTCGCTGCCATCAACATCTGACTACAAAGCCACATCAAAACCCACGCCGTCAGTCTTGCCGGGTAGCAGGTGGCTTCTGTGCATCGGAAGTGAACCTCCAGACCTGACTGTGGAGGGGGAGCCGTCCTCTCAGCGGACAGGAGCTGTACAGTCTGTCGACCTCGAACCCCAAACCGCCGATGTCTAGACAACATGCCGGTAAATACGGAAAGAAACCAGACATGGACTAGACACCGTCCAGACAAGTCTGAATTCAGGATAGACCGTCATCGGCGTTGTCCTCATTGCGAGCTACCACGTGATCGTGACGCTGGCTGGGAGAAGGGGGGACGAGCATCAATTAGTTCCTGTTTTGAGCCGAGCTGCTTGTTTGTCTCATCGCACTGCCTGACCTCTGGCTGCTGTACTGATTCTCTTCCCTTTCCCTTCTCTGCACGTGGCGTCTGTTTACAGGGCTGACTGCCTTGCCGTAATATAGCCTCAGTTGCTGGCACGGCGTAAAACACCAATTACCCCCCTCCCCTTTTCCCTTTCCTGTCCAGCTACGGTTGATGAAGGTTCTATACTCCTCTACTCTTCTGAATTCTCTCCTCCCTACTGTTACTACAACACATGTGCACCACCTCGTCAATCGGTTGGTTGTTTGGGGTTGATTTGCCAGGAACGTGCTTCCTCTTAGAGATGATTTCGCACCTGATGAAGGTAGGAAATTGTGGTAACCGGAAACTCCCCCCTCCCCACCACCACCACCGACAGCTAATGTTGCGAACAGTCATACACATCGCCCCAGACGAGATTTGAACCCAGGACCTCTTGGTTCTCAGTGCTGTAGTGACAAGCAAGTGTTTAACCACTACATTACCGGGTACTCTCCTCCCCTCTCCTCTTTAAAGTACGAAGGTCGGATATACAAACAAGAGGTTGTTACCTCGCGCTGTACATGGCGGGCAAAATGCCACTCCTCATTCCTACCCTTATTTGCCAACATACTCTCCACATTCACTGCCATCTATGTTCCTATTATCGCCACACCAGCCTGTGTAGCAATGTAACACGCGAGCGCGCGCATGTGTGTCGTCATTGTGCGTGTTTATTGCATGGTGTGTGTGTTTGTGTGTGTGCGCGCGTGTTGTGTGTTTGTGTGTGTGTGCGCGCGCGCTATCGCCGAGTACCGTTAAGTGAGAGGAAATGTCCACACACGATCAAGCTGTCGCTTCCTATCTGTACTACATCACCAACATCGCTGCATCATTTTGGGTGATATGAGAAATAACGCCCATACAACTGACTGTTTGCTGAAATAATTTTATTTCAGTCAGATAAATCATAAATTTGAAAATCGTTTGGCCAGACAAGCAACATGAGACTGGGTCAAACAGCTGCTCACACTGGAGTTATGAGAAAAGGAAATATTTATTAATTATAAATGTACTATACAATAGAGGCATTGTGAGGTTGCTGGTACATTTCACTTCTCGTTACAAAGTGTTGCACGTGCGGTGACAAGAAGTTTTTGAATAATAAAGCCGTGTGCTGTATAAACGGACCGGATTACATTAAAGTGTTCAAGAATGAAAATTCAAAAATAGAGTTTTAAGTGCAGAGTTAAAAACCGGATAAGCTGAGTACCATTACTTGCTTCTAGTAGTGGAGTGAACCCTACTAACCCACTACACCACTGTAATCTTTGGTTCAACTGTCATCGTCAGCTGCTGTGCGAGGTGACTAATACAGTTATCAACAAACGATCTTTGACCAGCAGCTTCCTCGAGTTAGTGCACATCACTCGTCATTCACTGTTCACTTGTTCCTGGGGCAGGACTTCATGTGAACCCAACTTTCATCTTCAATTGTCAGGGAAGATGCGACAAGGGGTGCTGGTAGACCGCAACACCACAGCTCTTGTTGTTACAACATCGTCGACATTCAGCTTCCCCACTGACTTCTTCTTCGTTCTGATGATAACTGTTATCAGCTTATCGCACGAACCGTCGTGTGTCACCCTGTAGGTAGACGACACGTGGTCTTCAAACAGACAACGACTTTGAGATTTTTAATTTCAGCTGAACTTTTACAAATGTAATTTGCTGTAGATTATCTTTATTTGACTTTGTTTAAATCCTTGAATGTCCAAAGAGTGAAGCAGTTTAAAATGTTGCTAACCAGCCGGCTGATTTCCCACCACAGTCTCATGGGCAATGACATTACAGCTGACTAAGTCAGACAAGGGGTTAAGAATTCGTCTAAGAGTGTTATCTAAAGACTGATGTAGGTCTAATGTATGTAAACTTAATGACAATGTAAACCTAAGATCACACACAACCGCACGAAGAAAACACGCACAAATGCAGACATAAAGAGAGAAACATTTCCCTCGACTACTATATTTAAAATAGGTGACTCAGATATGTAATGGATAAGTGTTTATTGTTGATGTACTTCACGTTTCCCTTGCTCAGGCCTCAGTTGGAGTTCTCTCGATATCTATTGGCTAATCAAAAATAATCTGTTTGCCAAAAAAGGCACATAGATAGTCCTAGAACTGGGATGGGGTGAACGCCAATGTTACAAATATATCACTTGTTATAGACTGACATCACATTGTATGATGATCAACTATTCACACATAACGGAAAGAAAATCGTGAAACAGAATAGTCGCGCTGAGCAGACACAGGGCAGAAGGTCATTTCAACATACCGACCGTTGACAAAGTGGTGGGGACTGTACTAACGTATTAAAATGGTCCAACTTCAAGGAGAGAACATCCTAGAAACAGACCGCTTCACGTATCTAGGGGGGCATTGTCAACAAGGACGGTGGAGCGGATGATGACATAAAAAGCCGTATCAACAAGACCAGGCATACTTTCAACAGCCTACCCCCCATCTGGAACTCCCGAGTATTCTCCTTCAGCAATAAGACCCGCATCTTCAACACCAATGTGAAGGCAGTCCTACTGTATGGTTCTGAAACCTGGAGAGTGATAAACACTATCAACAACAAGCTCCAGACCTTTACCAACCGATGTCTACGCCATATTTTGGGAATAAGATGGCTTGAAAAGATCTCCAACAGCAGCCTGTTAAAAACCAATCAGAATGCCACTAGTCAGGACATCAAAAGGCGCAAATGGGGCTGGACAGGACACACCCTGCACTAACCAGCTGACATCATTACCAAGCAGGCACTCCTCGAGGAGTAACAAGGACTAAACGACAAACGATTGAAAAAAGGGGACAACTGATAAGTTTGCAATTTCTATTTCAACAAAACTCTGCTCATCAGCGATTTTTGTAAAAGTTCCCTTATAACAATATCAAACATTTATATCTACCAAAGACCATAAATAATCTAAACATAAACATAAGACACTGTCAATAAGTATAGGCTATGTGTTTAATGTCTACTCTGGTGATTTATGTAGGATGACATTTTGCTCGAAATGAATCTTTGGCTTGAGCAGAGATTTTATTGAAACGACTTTCTTGTTTTGTTGCTGGCATCAGCATCTCGCGTTTGATGCGCTTCATCATTCGTTCCTCTTGCACGCGCCTTCTGCGCTCCAACAGCAGGTTAACGGTGTACAGAAAGGGGTTAAGAGCAGAGTTGATAGGAAGGACAAAGATGGCCATGGCCACGTTGACCTCGTCTGACACTGCCATGCCATTGGACGCCATCACACCAAGAAAACCGATGGGAAACCAGCAGAGAAAGTTGCACACTGCTACTGAAATAAGGCGACGGGCGACTGTCAGGTCCTTGTTCTTCTTGGAAGTGTCGCAGGCCGACATGCTGTTGGTGCGGACAGACCAAAAGATGAAAGCCTGGCCCAGGGCGATCAGAAGGAAAAGGACCAAATTTAAAACTATGATGACACCAAAGGAGTAGCCTCGACCGGGGAAGTCGCTTCTCGTGATGGGAAGTGGGATGCAAATTCCTGTCTGGCTGTAAAACTGCCAGTGCGCCATGGCTGGCAACAACGGGACTGCAGCAATAACGATGCCAACCAACCAAGATATCGCGCAGGCTGCGAGTGCAGAACGCTTGCGAAAATGCACTCGGCGGAACGGAAAATGCAGAACTAAGAACCGATCCAAGGTAATGAGGCAAATAAGTATGGCCGACACCTCTCGGGACACCATAGACAGAAAGCCGGCGAACTTGCACACTGAACTAGTTTTCCATTCTTCCTCCTTCCACAGGTATGCACCCAAGTAGACTCGATCCGCTACGCCTATCATGGCTAGGTACACGCCCATCAGCGTGTCGGACAGAGCTAGGTTGGTGACAAACACGTCAAAGCCGAGAGCAACGGTCCTTCTATGGAAGAACAATCGGTAGACCGTGCTTGCGATGTTTGCCACCAAGGACAGAGCAGCAGCGACGGACAGGAACGTGCGGTAGATGTCTGAACGCAGCAAGGCGTCACATGACGACAGGTCATCCGTCGGAGCGCGGCAGTTGAGGACGTTGAACCCCTGCGGCAGGGTCACCGGGCAGCAGACTTTGTAGTTGTCAGCATCGATGCCGTCAAGTCTTGCAGACCCTGAAACATTTCACGGGGAAACGTGGTCAACGGGCAGCCTCGCATACCGAGGGTTTGTAACTTCGCGAACCTCATAAAGCCCTCACCCAAAATTCGTCTGATGCCAGCACCGGACATGTTCAAGACCTGCAGACCCGGAAACAGATGGTGGAATTGGCTCGTGTCCACATCGTCTAAGATCACATTTGAGACATCCAGCGAGATCACCGATGACAAAGGACTGAGGCGAGAAATGTCGCCTTGAAAGAAAGACGAGAGAGGATTGTTGGCTAAAGTGATTTTCTGGAGATTGCCCAGCTTCTCAAAGTCTTGAACCGCCAAAACGGTCAATAGGTTATCACTAAGGTCAAGGCTGCGTAGGTTAAGAAGCGAGAACTGGCTCAGAGCTGTGAGGTGACAGGAAGACAGACTGAGGTGAATCAAAAGGATATTATTCTCCATGTCGGCGGGAGTCATGCCGCTACCTCGAGCCTCGAGAAATCTCAGGCTGGGAAAGTTGGTGGCATTAAAAGGTCGAGAACAGAAGAAGGCGAGGCCGTGACACACACAGGGGTCAGGACAGGTGAGGTCACACAGCAGCTCATCATCGTGGTGCGGACACTGGTACAGGCCGTCACACAGGTGTGTGGGATGGACACACACCCGGGAGTTGCGGCAGCGGTAGAAGCCTGGACACGTGTAGCTGTCACACGCCGCCTCGTCCCCGTGACCAGGACAGTCGTACAGCCCGTTACAGCGCAGGAAGACGGGCAGGCAGTACGTGACGTCAGACTGAGGGCACCGGAAGTGAGTCTCCTCGCAGGTCACGTGTTCATCTTCCCTCTTTTCTAAAGCGACGACTTGCAGAATTAGCTGGCCCTTGGCGTTTAGCATGATAACAGCTGACTCAGTTGGCAAGTTGAGGTTTTGATTGACGTTTGTCTGCGTGCACCTGGTGCACCTCTCGTCCACGCCGTTCAGACATTGCTCCAGGCCATCGCACTGCTGGCTCCAGGGCAAGCACTGCAAAGTTTGTCACGATTTACCAGGTGACACATTTTCAAAGTAATGCGAAAGTGCACGCTACACACAAAACCTACATGTTCTCAATAATTTACTAAATACATCTACCTTCTGCACACACTGTAGATCTTCTCTGACAGTCACGAATATGTACTGCATGCATGCACAGAATCAGAACATACAAATAAAAATGATATTTATATATGAACACACGATATAGACAATACACACAAAAATAAAGTTGTGACTAACTTACCCCAGTTCACAAGTATTACGCATGTCGTCTGACCTCAGCCCTTACCTGTCCGTTGCCACAGTCGAAGGGCCTGCTGAAGGTGCAGAGAGCAAACTGACAGAAGTCCTCGTCGCTGCTGTCCTTGCAGTCGGCGCGGTGGTCGCACACCAAGGTGTAAGGCACGTGCTCCACGCCGCCAGCGCACTGAAAAAGATGGCGGTGAAGGGGTAACGGGGGAGTCGCACGTCACCGAACCGTGGCCTTGACCCCAGCAGGCGCTGACGGCATCGCAGGTCAGGAAGGTGTGCGTGATGTGACGGGCGGGGCACTGCACGAACCTCGCTGGCAGCGCCTCCCAGTAGGAGGCAGAAGGGGAGACGATTGCCGGAATCTGTTCTGGGAGAATGGACCCCTTGCTGTGCTGCAGTTCTTTCTCACAGAGGAACTGATGACTCAGGATGTCGAGCGGCTGTGGGGTTTTCTCGCAGCTGGACATGGTGAAGTTATTGCTGGAGCGCGGGTACCACTTGCCACATGGCGCGGAGGACGTCAGCATGCTGCTGTCGGCGTTGTGTGCAATGGACCGGTCACTCCAATAGAAGGCACCCCGATACCTGTGTGTGTTTCAGAGACAGAAAATGAATAGATCAGTTAAAGTGGTTTTTAAAAGCTCACCCTTCTGTAAGGTGAGATGCTGCAGCCTGAGGCCGTTGTCATGAAGCAGAAGTAACTCTACCTCAGTGGATCAGAAATTCAGGGGTCCTATAAATAGAATGATGTCCTAACGAATTATTCAACAAGTTACTCGAAACGACATTTGAACCTATGTTTACAACACTCACATGTATGGCAGTGCTGTGCCGGCTCGCAGACCAACATACAAATAAAGCCGCTTGGCCAGCTGCACCTCGAACAAGTCCCTGACGGCCTCCACCCTCTGCGGGGTGTTGACGGCGGCGAGTTTCAGGTCCAGGGACAGGCAATACCTGTTGGCTTGGTCCCAGCTTTTTGTTTTGTCCCTGATGTACAGGAAACAGCCGTCCGCCAGCGCCAGGAACCCCACGCCGCAGTCGTCGCTGGTGTAGGGGCACAGAGCCTCATCTTCACACCCCAAGCAGTCGCAGCTGACGTTGCATGGGAAGTGCTGGTGGAAGTGGGTCCAGTCGGGTACCGCCGAGCAGTTCCACCGGCCGTTTGGCAGCTTCTGGGGCATGGCGGTGCGAGAGTGAAGAGAGAACTGCACCCGGAAGGACGTCAGCTTCGTGATGGACAGGAAGTGGAAGACGAGAGAGTTGGCGTGATACACCGTTGGCAGGAAGAAGTCGGTCTCGCAGATTCTGTTCACCAGGTGCCGGGATGTGTTGCCGTCCAGGTGAATGTCCAGGCGCTTGAGGGTGCAACTGGAAGTGAAGTTGCTGATTGAGTTACCCCAAAACTGATCATTGCAGAATGATCAGGCGGGACCGCCAGCTCCAACCAGCTGTCCATGTTTGTACGAAAGTCTGTCATGCCTTGGCCAAACCCTGGTGTTTGTATGTAACCTAAAATGGGGGAGAAAATCAATCTAAAGACCATAAGAATAAAAATACTGTTAGCTTACAGAGTTGTTCAATCATTCATTCACCGATTTCCTTCAAACTGACAGATAGTCACAGTTACAAATGAATGGACAGACTGCCTTGAGACTGCTGGATTGTTGTGTAGGCTGACGGCCATGTCCCATACCTGATACTGAGGAGGTAAAAGTGACTTCCAGTTCTGGCCGGCTGGCACCAAGCAAGCTCGTGTAGCGGAAGCTCAGGAACATGGCCCTTGACACCGATGCCATGTTTGATGTGAGATGGATGGTCACGGAGCTGGACAAGCTGAATATCTCAAAAATATTGTACAACGTGCATGTCCACGAGATGAGTTCCTGCTCAGGACTAACTCCAGTGTCCACCACGCGGATCTTCAGGTTGGAGCAGACCGTGCTATCCTGCATCATGTCATGCAGCTGTACAACCATGCCCAGAGGAACTTGTACCTTTATGTTGCAGGTGGACATCAAGGGCATCTGGGCGGCTTGCAAGCTGGAGACTTGGAAAACGAAAGCTCCTTCTTCTTCCGCTGATGTCAGAGATCCATTTTGAAACAGGCATTTCATGATCTCCTCCGTCCCAAAAGTGAAAAATTTACTTGAACCGTTCCCCGTGCTGTCAACATCGTTTGCAAGGACCATGGCAACCCTCGGGCTTGTAGCAAAGATGGCGCGAAGGACTCCTCATCGTTCAGAGGTACCTGAGGGCTTCTTGTCACTGAGGACGAGAGTTGTATTGTCCCCGACATCTACTGAGCGATTTTGACTGATGCCAGCGCCCCCTGTATCACCGGCGGAGGAAGCCAGACTAAGCAGTGCGCTAGTATAATCATCTTCATCGTCACTGATAACTGTTTTTAAGCTGACAGCTTCGTCATCCTTATTGCCAGTCTTCTCTACGTTGACATTATCATAAACATCTTCGCTTGTATCATGTACGCTAAAGGTCTTACCATCATCGTAACCGATAATAGTGTCTTGGATTTTACTGGTGTCTTTCGTGGGATAACCGTTGTCGACTTCAATGCTGTTCGTGGCAGACCTTAAGCTAAAAATGTCCATGACTTTGGTAGTGTTATCTATGACAGAATCAGTGTTGTCCGTACTTGCTGTAGCCTTAACTATGTCGAAATTACTGGATGTTCCGGTGGTACCATCTCTGGTTAGAAGGTTACTGAGCTTGTGGCATCCTTAGTAACCCTGAGGTTAGAGCTTACCGTATCTAGCGTGGTGTTATACAAGTCAGCGAAGATAAAATATTCATTATCAGTGTCTTCTAGAAAAGCAGCTTGGGTCAACAAAGTATTTTTTGTAGGGGCTGTCGTGGAACCGGATGGGTGTCTTGAAATGACTTCACCAACCGTCCTGGAAATCAGCAGACAAGTTGTGAGAAAGCCACGAAGATTCATCTGCCAACAAGTCAAGCAGGAATGGATTGACGAGACAATCATCCTTTCCTTTATTTTTTCTGCAAAATTGAAATCACTTGAATGATATTAAAAGATTAGAGAGGAAGAAAGAAAAAAAGAGATAAAAACAGAAATCATTGCAAAGTCATTTCAAAAGAATGAAGCCGGAAAGTAAATAAATGAAGAAAACAATAAAGAAACAATCAGCAAAACAGCAAAATATGTCGTTAAACAGCAAAATATAGTCTTAAGTTTATTGAATGCTTTAATAGTAGGTGCAGTATAAACATTCTGAATAAATCACACAAGTACCTGATGAAGGCTTATAAAGCTCCTGCAGCAGTACAGAGGCTGACAACGTTTAGGTTAGAGGACTTTCTGGAAAAATGGAGCAACAACATGCAGGTAAAATACAAAGTATAAAATACTATAGTTTGTACAGAGAGGAGAGCCATCAGACCTAATCGTGTCGAAAACACCTTTGCTGCACGTCAACCTCGCACAGAGCATGTGTGTATTATGTGCAGAACATGTTTATCATGCGCATAACATGTTTAGCATACATCAAAACATGTTTAGCATACATCAAAGCATGTTTAGCATACATCAAAACATGTTTAGCATACATCAAAACATGTTTAGCATACATCAAAGCATGTTTAACATACATCAAAGCATGCATGCACATCGACATCTCAGCCCGTTAGAAGTCTCTTTGAATTAACGCACATCTCGGAGAACTACACGCATGCGCACACTACGCGGACACTCCTGAGATGACTGAAGACAACCTGATTGTGGCCCTTGTTTTATACATCATAACACGCGGGGTACATTTCACTGTCAGAAAATAATCCACTTTTCTTCATTCATTATGCAAGCATCACCTGTACTCTCGTTACCACTGACCTTCTGCGCAGCCATCTTGCACAGGCTGCCCCCTAGCGGCGTGAAAATTATACTGTCTTATCGTGGCACTAGGAATATATTTGCGAGAAAAACACTAATTGCAAATCTTGAACAAACAGCAGTCGGCAAAATGTCTTGTTGGTTCATTATCTCAGATTAACTGGGAAAAAACTTTAAAAACAAGCGACTGATCGCATAGTGCATGTAGGTGTGCGCGCGTGCGTGTGTATGTGTGGATTTCGTGTGTGTGTGTGTGTTCCTTGTCATCAGAATCAAATCTTGAGAGAGTCTTGTCTTTTGGCGAGAATATCAATTCTAGGAGTTCTGAACACCTCCCTTTACAAAAGTCCTATTTATTTGGTCAGCATCTGTTTATTAACGTTTTAGTGAACGTAAACAGATCACGTGCTTGATGTCAAAGGTCAAACACAACCTAGGTCCTGAACTAAAAGCTATTGCATTGAAAATGGTGTTGGTCTTGTTTCATCTAGATGATGTTGGACCGAATGAGCAGGATGAAGCGCCGACTGAATGAGTTCAGCACAGCTTCTCTGTCGGCTTGTCACTACACAATGAGAAAAAATATTGGGCTGTTGTTGTTTGTTCTCTTCTTGGTCTTATTCTTGTCATTTTACTCATGTTTCTCTATCTTCTCTATCTATGAGTGAGTTAGAAAGTGTGTGTGTGTGCGTGTGTGCGTGCGTGGTATGTTAGAGAAGAAGAAAAGGGTAGGAAAAGAATGTTGGAGAAAAAAGAAAACGACAAACGTCTGCTAATGATATTAGCCGAAGACGTGTAGAAATCTCCGTTGTCCTCATTAACATTGATTCCGACAATATCAGTTTGCAATCATCTCTTGAAAGAAAACAGCGCAACACTGAACTTTTTGAGCGGCTCTTACGTTTCTGTTTGCTCTCATGAGTCGAGCGCGCGCGTGTACACACACACATGCACGCACGCACACACACACACATATGCATGCACGCACGCACGCGCACGCCCACCGGCACTACACACGCATAGCCCGAGCAGTTTCTGTGTTGACCATGATGTTCAGTCGTCATCTAGACGAGCATCAATATCGCCCCTATGTAAAGGTTCGATTAACAATTGAGATGATATCGACATCAAGGAATGCGCTGTCATCTAGACACGGTACTGTGTCACTGTCACTGTCACTGTCACTGTCACTGACACTGACACATAGTGGTACTAACAAGCGACGCAGCTAAGATAACGCTCCTAACGTCGTCCGACAACCAAACAGCCAGCAACATGGCGTTGGTAAGCCGTTACTGACAGGGAACTGGTAGCACTGTCACTGACATGGAACTGGTAGCACTGTCACTGACATGGAACTGGTAGCACTGTTACTGACATGGAACTAGTAGCACTGTCACTGACATGGAACTGGTAGCACTGTCACTGACATGGAACTAGTAGCACTGTTACTGACATGGAACTAGTAGTAGCACTGTCACTGACATGGAACTAGTAGGACTGTGACTGACATGGAACTGGTAGCACTGTCACTGACATGGAACTGGTAGCACTGTCACTGACATGGAACTGGTAGCACTGTCACTGACATGAAACTGGTAGCACTGTCACTGACATGGAACTGGTAGGCACTGTCACTGACATGACGCTGGTAGGATGGGGATGGGGATGCTTCACGATTTCGCTCCCCTACGACTGTAGCGACATGACACTACCTTTACCTGAGCCCTGATGACGTAGGAGATCAAAACTCGCACAAACTGTCAAAATCATGAAGGAACTGAACACAGTTTGTGAAACACATTGGCTCGCACACTAATATAATGTGGCGATGTAGTGTCAGTGGGTCTTTCTAGACTAGTCGATCTGTGTGTGTGTGAGAGAGAGAGGAGAGAGAAATTTCGAGGAGAGGAAATTAAAACGTAGTGTCATCGTCAATGTTAGGTAAAAGTCAGTTGGAAATTTCCGTAAAGTGTGGCAGTTGTGACTCACTTGAAATGATCAGGACAATTGACAAGAGGTTTCAAGTTAATCTGAATGTAGAGAGAAAGCGTGTTTACTTGTCGCTTTCATCAGTTGGTGCATCACAGTGACTTAGCGACTTGTTTACGATCAACACGTCCCCCACTGCTTGATCCCTCGCTTGTAACATTACTGATAACGATGTGTGTGTGAGAGAGAGATAAGTACCCATGACGATAGCCATGACGTATGTGCCTCCTCACTCCAAGCTATCTGTGAGTGGACGACGACACCCGACATGAGTGGGTAGCAGTGTAACTCCACCCCGGACAAATTATTCATTCACAAATTCACAAACAGGCTTTTGGGAGTCCGCGCTGTTCGGGGGGAAGGAAGAGGGGAGACGGCTGGTAAAAAAAGATATGTTCTGATAAAGTATAACTGTTGTAGCAGGTAATTAAAGTTGTTTGATGTTGTACTAATGTGTGACCTCATTATTTATTTACCTCGATTTACGTTTGTTTCCAGTCAGCGCTGTCTCAGTTACCGATCAGTGAGTCTTTTAACATCCAGACACAGAGTCGTTTGCAAGCCAAAAGCCTCACAGACACACACATACACACACAGGCACACACACACACACACACACACAGAGGCAAAAGCACGAACAAGCGACCTTGTGAGCAGATACAGGATTGGCCAGGAAGGTCACACGATGACTTGTCTAATTACCCACAAGGCACACGGCGGTTTCTATAAACTCGTTTGACGTCATTCGCACGCGTTAAAGCTGTAAACAAGTTCTGTTTATCAACACAACAACACACCCTACTCGAGCCGTCCTGTAACTATGACACAAGAGGACATCGTCTCCGATGGGCCGAGCCGGGAACTCAAATCCAGATATGAATCTATATATATAAAAGTATACGAACTCCAAAATAGATGTATGCAAGTGTGAACTTGTGTGTGTTTTCGAGCACTATGCATATGCTCGCTATCTGTCTGGTCATATTTAAATTTTGGATGGAAATGCATTTTTGTCTCGGAAGCTCATAGATTATCTGAATTTTGACTTTTATTTTAAATCTTGCGTTCTGCGCATTAGAATCCTCATTCCAGTATAAATATAAAATGTCCCTCATAAAGACACCCGACTGTCCAAAGCAAATTTACTGAGAAGAGCAAACGTTCATATTCAGAGCGTATCTAATAATCAGATGATTAAGGTAGTTCTACAGTCAGCATGCCGGTAGCCTCATTTTCTTCGTGTAGTTCGGGAGTTGAGCTCAAGAAGCGCTGTGATGCGAGTGATGGACTGGAGAAGGGAAGCTACTCTGGCTAGAGGGGAAAAATAGGTTCCTTTGTTACTTCCCTTGAATCAGACGACCACACCTCTTTCCAACCAGCGCGCGCTCGCACCCATCTCCAGGGGGTCAGACGACCTTTACGGGCCCTCTTGCATTAATTATTAATTGTAATCATTTATCATTTGTCCAGTAATAACAGTATGTTTACAAGTTACAATTCTGCTGACAATATTTACATTTTGCTGAGTAATGTAAGACAGCAAACGTTAGGGAAGGTGCACCCAAGCTACAAACTACACCCCTGCTTGAGATGAACATTTAGGAGCTGCGTACACGTGAGTGGTTAGTAAATGAGGGGAAATGTGTAAGCAAGATCAAACTATTCGAAGCGCTTCTATAGAAAAATGTCATCAGTGGATAGAACAAAGTCGACAGACAGAGGAAACGAAGATTAAAGACAATTAATACAATGTTGTATCTTTCGCCCTGATGGCTGTGTGATATCACAGTCATCACAGATTTGAATACAAACATCAGAGGAGGTAAGCATCAGATATTTTTTATTCAGTTACCCCTTGAAGAAAAGGAATTATACACAATTACCAGTTCACCCATAGAATTTCCTCATATAAAGCTTGAATAGATGTACACAGAATAAACGTAAATATCAGAGTGTGTGATATAAGAGGAAAGCCTAGTAATGATACTTAAGGACGGAAAAGATGTTATAATTGTTTGTACTGCATTAACATGACTTAAACTTATGACAATACTTATCGAAACTATCACAAATAATATTTATAAATTGGATACTTTTTTTCAGTACATGGTACTATTCTCCACAGCCTGCCGCTACCTCGAGCCTCGAGTTCGTGTCGTTTAAAAAGTTGAGAACAGACGAAAGTGAGGCCTTGACACACAACAGTCGGTCCATGGGCACAGTTCGACCCTGCCCCAGTGCCCCACCCTTTCTACCTGTAACTGGACATATACGTATCATTCATAAGACCGCATGTGGACTAGTTTGAAACTACAGTTAGCACTATTGAAGACTATAGTTTAAGCTGTACATTGAGCACAAGCATAAATTTTTCTCAGCTGTTCAATGCAAAATAATACCCAGATAACCAATAAAGTAATGCTTTGATATTCAGTGTTGTCCATAGGAATGGGAATCCCATGGGAATCCCATGGGAAACGTCCCATGGGACGGGATGGGATGGGACAGCACACATTTGTATTTCCCATGGTAGTCGATATTTGCAAAATAAATTTACTGTTATTTCATTCATCAAGATTTAAATCTTTCCTCTGAATCATCTATTGTATGTGAAGTAGCAGGAATTATAAACAAAAGCCGAAAAGTGTTTTCAGTGTTGTCCATAGGATTGTTAATACCATGGGAATCCCATGGGAAACATCCCGTGGGATGGGACGGGATGGGACAGGCATAAATTGCCATGGGACGGGATGGGACGGGATAGAAAAATATGTCCCATGGACAACCCTGTTGATATTGCTATCAATTAAAGCAGTTTTACTAAAACTGAAAATACAGCCAAATAATTTCGCCTCTTTGGGAGTCCTTCCTCTGACAAACTAAAATTCAACATATGCATCTTCAGTTACAAAATACTGACGGGTAAACTGTCTGCTAGACTCTCTTTGCTACTATTCACCAATTGCACTCCAACTTCTCTGAACTTAATATTCCCATTCCTTGAATAGATTTCAAATTCAAGTTTAAAATACTCAGGGAGCCTTTGTTTCCCTCTCCATCTTAAGCAATTCAACTCCCTTAACTGCTTCGACGCCAGTTACTAAAATACAAATACTAAAATGTAGGAAAATTTGATGAGGCCTCCTCCAACAAAGGATTGCTAAACAATAAAACATAAAGAGATAATCTCCAACTCCAGGACCATTGTCAATATCTGTTCACTCTTCCGATATCATAATATTTATTACTACTTATTCTTTTAATATTTAATTAATTCTTTAGCTTACTTTTCCCCGAAAAGGGCGAAGGACAAACGGAAAAAGTATTGGTTATTGTGCCATTCGTTAATAGGAAAATTGTCATTGTCCTAAAACTTTTTATGTGCGATTCTGCGATTATTGACTGGTTAGCAACTAGATTTTACCTGCAAATTAAAGCAAGAACAACTTTATTCGCATAGCGATTTAAAAGAAATAAGGGAAGATAATAATTTGACGTAAACTCTTTTTTTTCTAAAGCACAAGGACAAGAAGTAAAAGAAAAGGATTGCAGGCAGTTAGGGGTATTTAAGGTGAGAAGATTTGCTGTCCTTGCCTCTAGCATACGTGACTGAAGTCTGCAGGTCACGTTTGATCTTTTCCATCAAACGCAGCTCCTGTGCTCGCTTCCTGCGCTCCAGCAGCAGGTTAACAGTGTACAGGAACGGGTTAAGAGCAGAGTTGATGGGAAGGACAAAAATTGCCATGGCTACGTTGACCTCTTCTGACACCACAACGCCATTGGACGCCATCAGACCCAGCAGACCGATGGGAAACCAACAGACAAAGTAGCAGACGGCGACAGAAATGAGACGACGAGCGACTGTCAGGTTCTTGTTCTTCTTGGAAGTGTCGCAGGCCGACATGGTGTTAGTGCGGACTGACCAGAAGATGAAAGCCTGACCCACGGCGACGACAAGGAAGAGGACGAAGTTAAGGACGATGATGACGCCGAACGAGTAGCCGTGACCTTCATGGTTGCTAGGATTGATGGGAAGAGGAATACAGATGCCACTTTGACCGTAGAACTTCCAGTGGGCCATGGCAGGAACAAATGGCACCGCAGCAATAGTGGCACCAACGGTCCACGCCACACCTGACGCCACCAGCGCAGAACGCTTGCTAAAGTAAAATCGACGAAAAGGAAAGTGCAGGACCAGGAAACGATCCAATGTGATGAGGGAGATGATGAAAGCCGACACCTCAGTGGACAGAAAAGCCAGAAATCCAGCCATCTGACACATTGCACTCTCTTCCATTCTAGGTCTTTCCACAAATAGACACCCATGTAGACACGGTCAGTTATTCCTATAATGGCCAGGTACACACCCATCAAGAAATCCGATAAACACAAGTTAGTTACAAAGATGTCAAAGCCAAGATTAGAGTTCATCTTCAGGAAGAATATACGATATGTTAAACTTGCTGCGTTTCCCATCAATGCCAAGAAGGCGGTGACTGACAAGAAAATGCGATAAAGGGTTAAACTCAGCAAGTTATCACAGGACGATGTGTGGTCTGCCGGAGCCCTGCAGTTGCCCGGATTGAAGCCTTTGGGTAGATTGGCTGGACAACACAGCTTGTAGTTGTCGGCGTCTACACTCTCTAGACTGTGTAACTCACTCAGAATGTCTGGACCGAACTCTGTCATAGAACACCCACGGACATCCAGAGTTCGCAAGCTTGTTAAACTTTTGAAACCATCTCCAAGTACTCTGTCTATGTTACAGCTAGAGATGTTCAAGAATTGAAGATTAGGAAACAAACAATAAATATTACTGATATCGACCTCTTGCATTACAATATTAGAAATGTCCAGTCTAATTAGAGAGGAGAACGCGCTGGACCAGGCAGCCCTGATGGTAAGAAAAGACGAAAGGGGATTTCCAGCGAGATTAATCTCTTTCAAATTAGTTAATTTCTTAAAATCATTTTCTGCAAGAGCACTAATGAGGTTGTTAGTCAAATCAAGGCTGCGTAGGTTAGGGAGCGACCATTGTCCAAGTTGTGTGAGATTACAGGCGGCTAGAGCAAGGTGTATCAACAGTCTGTTGTTCTTCACATCAGCTGGAGTCATGCCAGTGCCACTTGCATCCAGAAATCTCAGGCTGGGAAACTTGTGGGCGAGAAAAGGTCGAGAACAGAAGAAGGCGAGGCCGTGACACACACAGGGGTCAGGACAGGTGAGGTCACACAGCAGCTCGTCATCGTGGTGCGGACACTGATACAGGCCGTCACACAGGTGTGTGGGATGGACACACACCCGGGAGTTGCGGCAGCGGTAGAAGCCGGGACACGTGTAGCTGTCACACGCCGCCTCGTCCCCGTGACCAGGACAGTCGTACAGCCCGTTACAGCGCAGGAAGACGGGCAGGCAGTACGTGACGTCAGACTGAGGGCACCGGAAGTGAGTGTCGTTACAAGGAGGGTTTGTCGAGCTTTGGTTGACGAGTAAAGGTTTGACTGTCAACCTGCCTGCAGAGTCTAGGATGACGACACCTGACACAAGAGGAGGGAGTCGGAAAGTTGCGTTTCGTGCTGTGGATGAACACTGCTCATCCGCTCCATTTACACAATCGAGCTGACCATTACACTTCTGAGTTTTAGAAATACACTGAAACACACAATGAGCCGTATTATTTGAAATACATAAACAGTTTTTAGGAGGAAATTGTATATTTTACCTATACATGTAATACAATATAAATTATCGCATTTAATAAAACAGGAGAGATTGGTATATTGCTGCAGTTAAAAAGCCAGCTATTTCGTGTAGCTTTCTACAAATTCCAAATACATGTATTAGTTTTGTTATCGTGCTCACCTGTCCATTGCCGCAGTCAAAAGGTCTGTCGGAACCACAGGGGTCAAAGTGACAAAAGTCCTCGTCACTGTTGTCCTACAGTCAGCCCGGTGGTCACACACCAGTGTGTACGGCACGTGCTCCATCTGACTGTCGCATCGGTAGTGAGGTGAAGGTCGCTGGCCAGGTGCAGCGCAGGTGAGTGAGTCGTAACCTTTAGCCCAACATGCACTACTGGGGTCACAAGCCGAAGAAATATGAGTGACATGATGTGAGGGACACTGCACTAAGCTTATGTTGAGGGATGTCCACTGGGTATTTGCGAGACCAGGCATGTCCGGCCCCTGGACACCGGGGTTAGTGTCCTGACTATCGGTGACATCCCGCTCACAAAGGACATAAGTGTTAGAGAAGGACCTGTCACAGTCGTCGGTGATGATGGTGCGTTGTATCGGGTACCACGACGTGCACTGTGATTTTTCATGTTGGTTGAAGACTTTCTCAGCTTGTACAAAGAGAACGGTGCCATCTCCCCACAGGTAGGTGTTTCGATACCTGTGGACAATCAAGCTTACAGGAATGGAAAAAGGAAGTTTAATAGGGCCATTTCTCAATGTCTTCTATTTACGGAAAATAAATTACTCAATTGATGATAGAAGCTTGTTAGAAGGTGTTCCTCTTGAAGCTTATAGAGTGATTTTCTTGATTAATATTTTATATAAGAATCACAGATCTCACGTCCTTTTTTTAGAGATATCTACATAATACACAATATCTACGACAAAGCACACCAAAACAAAAGCAAAGAAAAGCGATTGGAAACAATTATTTACATTTACATCAGTACAATTAAACTCAGTTCAATCACATCTTTTCGTTCACATCATCGTCATGTTCATAAAGAAGTACTCGGAAGGATAAATATTTCCCATAATTGAAAATGAACTTTGTCGGTACTTCTAGATGTCTACAGGTGTGAGTGCGTATAGACATCTTAAGATATCAGTAATTAATGATGTCCATTAGTACATCTAAATGTCTGTTGGTGTAAATACTTTTAGCTGTCTTCAGCGATAGTTCTTAGTACTTCTACATGTCTAAAGACAGTATTACTTGTGCACTGTAAGTACACGTATTAGGTAGTGAGGTGTCAGGATATACATATATATAGACATCTACAGATAGTTTAAGGAGTCATATAGACGGCTCTGCGATCATTTTGTGTTGTTGTTGTCAAAATACCTACATGTAAGACAAGGAGGTGCGTCCGCGCAGGCCGACAAAGACATTGAAAATTGAAGACCGTTGATCTTTGGTTTTAGCAGCTTGGACATGGAGTCGATCTTCAGCAAGGTGGTCAGTCGACCTGTGGTCAGCTCCAGAGCTGCACACATCATGTTGGCCTCGTCCCACCCTTTGGCACTGGCCTTGACGAGCAGGAAGCAGCTGCCCTCGACTGTGAAGAAGTCTGGACCACACCTGTCAGTGGTGTAGGGACACACAGACTCGTCTTTCTTGTCCAGACACTCCGGGTACAGGTTACACGGGAAGTGCTGCTGGTAGGGGCTCCAGTCACTGACAGAGGAACAGTTCCATCTGCCAGATGACAGCTTTTTTGGTAAGTTAGAGGAATCGTGGAAAGAAAATAACAGTTTGAAACCTTTCTTTAAAAAGTAGCCTTCTCCAGACACGAAGTGGAAGTAAAGAACAGGAGCAGTATAACAGCTACTGGAGGAAGAACAGAACCACATTCTCTGGCCAGCAGATTGCTGGGTGCTGTGCTAGTGTGGTATATCTCTAAGTACGAGGCGTCTGAAAATTCCCACGTGCATCTCTCGAAGCTCGCATCCACATAACTAACCATGACAGAACGGTTGACAGGAACTGGCACCTCTACCCAACTGTCCATAAAATATGGAAGCATAGCATCAGTGCCCCATTTTGGTGTCTGCAAAAAACCTGACATAACGCATCTTCATGAGTATAATCCCACATGTTTCTAATTTTTCTCCTGGCATCATATGTGATCATTAAATTATTTTTCAACATAAAAATAGCTTCGCTAATTAGAGGATAATCATATCAGAATTATAATCGATGCCATTTATCTTTCCTTCGTTAGAAACGGACTACAGTGCATCCCCAGTTCCGCACTGAGCGCTGACAGCCTGTCAGGTGTCAGGAACTGCATCACCCGGGAAACGCATCATTTGTAACTGTATGTTACTGTGCAATATATTACTTATAATCCACACTTATTGACCACACTACATCTCCCGCTGACCGCCCTTACCGTCAATGTCTGTGAAGGAGGTTTCACCATACAAAGAAAGAAGTGAACTGTGAAGGTGTGCTCACCTGTTGTAGGGGAAGTATAGTTAATCTCCAGCTGCGGCTTCTCTGAGGGCGAGACAGCTGTGAAACGAAGTGTGAACGACACAATTCTTTTGATCAATTCAGCATCAGTTTCCAGTCGAAAAAACAGAATTAGTGAAGGTAAACATTGGCCAAGAAATCATCAGTGGACAGGTGCGATCGTGAAGCGTTCTGTTGGTTCCGGAGTCTGTAATGGTAATGTGGATCCCGCAGCTCTGTGACTGTATGTCGGTGAACTTCAAAACCTTGTTAGGTGCCACATAAAGGTGAATGAGGCAGGTGTATGATGATGCCGATACAATTTCCATACCGTTCAGTTCCAGAAGCCCTTCGCTCGCTGCCGACCTGAGTGTACCGTTAGTGTGAAGACAGCTTTTGATGTCCGAGGTCGTGAGGTGCAGAGGCTGAGTGCTTGATGTCGATGAGCTGCAGTTGTCTGTCGCTGTGACGACCTCATCACAGACCATGGCGACGTTGGGCGTGGGTTGTAGGCTGGTGTTGGTGGTGTTGTGTGCGACACTGGATGTCACGTGACGATTGAGTGTGTACTCCATTCCCGCGCTTACTGACTGAGGGTAAGTGGTTTTAATCTCTCTAGATATAATCCCGATAATGATGAAAACGTTTAAGTGCATTGTCCTCAGTATTTATTCCTTAAATATTGGATTATCAACATATGAGAGACTTCGGCCACTTTAAATAGCTTAGTATATATCTTTTTTACTTTTTCTTATTTATTAGTGTCTTTTAGCATATAGCTCTTTTGTCTCAGACTCGAGGTTGAGTTTTTGGTAATGTAGTGCCAGTTAAGAGATCACTGTTGTATAATATTAGAATTGTCGACAAATATTTTGATCGGACGCCATCACTTTTGCGTTTGGGACGGACAGACTGGAACTGCCATAAAGGGAAAAGAGCAAATACCCGTGATGCACCAGAAGCTTGCGCTCGGTAAAGACTCCAGTTATGACCAACAGATTCAGAAGCCACTAACTGATGCCAGTCCTTAGCAGTTCTTGTATTGCCAAAAGAAAGATTGCACCTCTGTTGTTACCATGAATAAGGAAACCTCCATAAACGACGAGCTGGAGGGATGGATGTTGGAACATACAGATGTATTCGAGCGGTTTTAAATTTTCATAAAATTGACCCGAGTCCGTCAGTGACACCACGACTCACACAACATCTCTCACACCTTCGCAAAGCCTCAACCATCCTACATCTGCCTGTCACACGATTCCTACCTAGTCATAAGTTCTTAAAACGATTTGTGAGAAGACAATCCTTGAGTGTGCTTTAAGTGGCCTCGCAAGCTCCTCCCTGTGTGTGTGTGTGTGATACTATACCTGAATGTTTTTAAAGCCTGCCAGAAAGATTATCTAAACTTTTGTCGATTGTGAAATGCAATTACAAATATTTCATGTAGAAATAAAAGCTATTAAGATATTACCTTTAAACTGTAGGCTTCTGTGAATATACTATGACTTGTAGAAACAGGTTTCTTCTTAGCCAGACTTCCTGTGTCAGTGTGTGTGTGTGTGTGGAACCTACATTTTTAAACGTGTGGATTGTAAGTAAACAAATTACACCACTGATTTGTAAGGTCATTGTATGGGCTTGTCTTATATTTACTCGAAAACAAACATTGACTTTACAATAATATCACACACCCAATTATCAATTTCTTGGGTGGAATCCAGTTTGTCACGTAGCTCAAAGAAATTGAATGATCTGTACAAATGCGATGCAATGTTTGCAATTTTCGTTAATTAGAGGACATCAATAGACAGAGAGTTTTATTGCTGTTCCGTGACGACTCTGGACTTTCGCCGACCTTAAGGAGATCAACGTTCTCAATAGAGCGTCGATGTCTAAGCGGGCAAGTAGACGGCTCCATCTTGATATTCTGCGACACTTGCTCGTCTCTCCTCGTGACCACTCGGTCAAACTTTACTGCCGGCGTTGTCAACGTGGTCAGAGGAGGCTGGTCAGTTCTGGTTTATTCTGGTCAGTTCTGGTTTATTCTGGTCAGTTCTGGTTTAATTTCGTAAGCTCTGGATCTCTCTCCGCGCAAAAAGGTCTTAGAGCTCTGCTGTGCACGAGCTGGTGTTCTGTTCAGCTTGTCAGCTGATCCCTCGAGTGGTACAACGTCACCACAATGAGAGTCAACGACACCAGCGATTCTACCAGTGCGCCAATCACTACTTGCTGTGAAAGTGACGTCAAAATGAACGTCATACAGCATGAAAATGACGTTAGAATGAACGTCATACAGTGGTGCCGCGCTGTTTCTCACTGGTTGGTGGCACGGACACTGCGGCGGAGGGTCGCCGAGGTCAAAGCCGGGCTATTTTTATCTCTGATACCCGTATCGGTACACGTGGTATCGTCTGCCGTTTTCGCTAGAAAGTCGGACTCAATTTTGTGCTTTCATCTTTCTTATGTCTAAAACTTTTAAAGCTCATTAAAACAGTTGCCGGAAGGTTTTTCCTGCCTCTGCAGATTGGTGAGAACATTCCTGTAGTCAGCGAAGGACAGATGGAGTATCTTTCTTTATTCTCACGGCGTATTGTATGCCTTATACCTAACCTCGCGACATTTACGTTTTGTCTCATTAGGAAACTCAATGTATTCCAATCTTCATTTGTTCATTATTGATCACACCTTCCTACTTGTGTCAAGATCTCGTGTCCGGGGTCTGAGACCGTCGTGAAAGAAACTTGATGATGTCCTGCAAATATCCTTCGCGCGATTATTGGCTCATTAAAGTCGTCAGTCTGTGAAAGGATTCTCGTACTTTCATGTTTATTTTACTTTTTTTAAAAGAATTTCTCAGGCACTCAAAGAACTTACACAGAAGACATGAACTTTAGTCTGCCCCAAGCCGACATTCTATGGAAGCACGCGCACTGGAGCACTTGCAAGGTAACCAGTGAATGTCTATCAGCGACTGATGCAGATGGAGTGTTGGTGGATAAGGAACGGGTTACAATGTACGAATTATACACAACTATTTCTGATGTCATGTGACAGACCAACAAGGCAGACAGGGAAACAAAGGCATAGGTCAATGGATGAGTATATCCTGGTAAATTTGGTTTACGAATGTACGCATAGACGCACGCACTCCTACAATACAAACACACACGCGAACGCACATAGTATGACCACGTGAAAATACTTTAATATTATTAACTTTAGTAAGCGATGCGAAAAATATAGACTAGCATGTGTAATATTTTGCTCTTTGTGTATGAAATGGTACTTTGTTCATGACAAATTAAAGATCAATAATTAGAACGTTAATTATATTAATTTATTAAAGTAAGATATAAGTAACTTCGCGTGTTGACGTGTTATAAAATATAAACATATTCAAAGAAATAATAAATGCACGATAAGTTTACAGGAATATTATTCCTTAATTTTGTACGACATAGAATATGTGGTGACATGTCTGAAACATGTTTGGTATAAAAACTTCTTCCCAAGGTATTCAAAACTAGGATACAGAGATTATATATATATTAGCAACAATCACAATAATGCCGAATGATCAAACAAATGGCACTTGTTACCTGGTGAGGTAGAGCTAGATCATGAAGAGTCAAGTTACTGCACTTGGGGATCAGAGAGAATCCGAGAAATGACGATCATGATATTAATTATAGTCCTCCGTCCCTGCTTCACCAAATAAAGTGTCTACGAATGTATAACAGGCAAAGTTCGCAACAGTCCCACAAGCGGCGGAAGACTCAACCTTCTGATAGTTAAAACCGTTAAAGGCATCAGCAGCACCAGTGCGACCCGCTCTTGTCAACATTACAATGTTTCGTTTCCCATTATTAAACTCCTCCCAGCTTGCTTCATATTCACTTCCTCCTCAAGTAATTAGCATCTGTTCAATCGACAAAATCACATTGCAGGATTTACTGCTTTTGATAGTAATAATTATAATCGTCATTGGTAATTAAACACACGAAGAATAGGACTTAAAGCTATTTAATACCAATCGTTCATAAACTTGCCCTTGTTTGCCATTGGTTGTGAAGTCCTGTTGCCAGTGTAGTCTATTAGACATGTGTAGCTGTCATGTGACCGATGAGTGACTTTTCTCGATGCAAGACTCATCGAATGTCATCATCTAACGTTTGCTGCTGGCGATGTGGGTGGACACGACTGTCTGCAGGTCACGCTTGATCTTTTCCATCAAAGCGCAGCTCCTGTACTCGCTTTCTGCGCTCCAGCAGCAGGTTAACAGTGTACAGGAACGGGTTAAGAGCAGAGTTGATGGGAAGGACAAAAATTGCCATGGCTACGTTGACCTCTTCTGACACCACAACGCCACTGGACGCCATCAGACCCAGCAGACCGATGGGAAACCAACAGACAAAGTAGCAAACTGCGACAGAAATGAGACGACGAGCGACTGTCAGGTTCTTGTTCTTCTTGGAAGTGTCGCAGGCCGACATGGTGTTAGTGCGGACTGACCAGAAGATGAAAGCCTGACCCACGGCGACGACAAGGAAGAGGACGAAGTTAAGGACGATGATGACGCCGAAAGAGTAGCCGTGACCTTCCTGGTTGCTAGGATTGATGGGAAGAGGAATACAGATGCCACTTTGACCGTAGAACTTCCAGTGTGCCATGGCAGGAACCAATGGCACCGCAGCAATAGTGGCACCAACGGTCCACGCCACACCTGACGCCACCAGCGCAGAACGCTTGCTAAAGTAAAATCGACGAAAAGGAAAGTGCAGGACCAGGAAACGATCCAATGTGATGAGGGAGATGATGAAAGCCGACACCTCAGTGGACAGAAAAGCCAGAAATCCAGCCAAATGACACATTGCACTCCTCTTCCATTCTAGGTCTTTCCACAAATAGACACCCGTGTAGACACGGTCAGTTATTCCTATAATGGCCAGGTACACCCCCATCAAGAAATCCGATAAACACAAGTTAGTTACAAAGATGTCAAAGCCAGGATTAGAGTTCATCTTCAGGAAGAATATACGATATGTTAAACTTGCTGCGTTTCCCATCAATGCCAAGAAGGCGGTGACTGACAAGAAAATGCGATAAAGGGTTAAACTCAGCAAGTTATCACAGGACGATGTCTGGTCTGCCGGAGCCCTGCAGTTGCCCGGATTGAAGCCTGGGGGTAGACTGGCTGGACAGCACAGCTTGTAGTTGTCGGCGTCTACACTCTCTAGACTGTGCAACTCACTCAGAATGTCTGGACCGAACTCTGTCATAGAGCACCCACGGACATCCACAGTTCGCAAGCTTGTTAAACTTTTGAAACCATCTCCAAGTACTCTGTCTATGTTACAGTTAGACATGTTCAAGAATTGAATATTAGGAAACAAACAATAAATATTACTGATATCGACCTCTTGCATTACAATATTAGAAATGTCCAGTCTAATAAGAGAGGAGAACGCGCTGGACCAGGCAGCCTTGATGGTAAGAAAATAAGAAAGGGGATTTCCAGCGAGATTAATTCTTTCAAATTAGTTATTTTCTTAAAATCGTTTTCGTGCAAGAGCACTAATGAGGTTGTTAGTCAAATCAAGGCTGCGCAGGTTCGGGAGCGACCATTGTCCCAGTTGTGTGAGATTGCAGGCGGCTAGAGCAAGGTGTATCAACAGTCTGTTGTTCTTCACATCAGCTGGGGTCATGCCAGTGCCACTTGCATCCAGAAATCGCAAAGTGGGAAACTTGTGGACGAGAAAAGGTCGAGAACAGAAGAAGGCGAGGCCGTGACACACACAGGGGTCAGGACAGGTGAGGTCACACAGCAGCTCATCATCGTGGTGCGGACACTGGTACAGGCCGTCACACAGGTGTGTGGGATGGACACACACACCGGAGTTGCGGCAGCGGTAGAAGCCGGACACGTGTAGCTGTCACACGCCGCCTCGTCCCCGTGACCAGGACAGTCGTACAGCCCGTTACAGCGCAGGAAGACGGGCAGGCAGTACGTGACGTCAGACTGAGGGCACCGGAAGTGAGTGTCGTTACAAGGAGGGTTTGTCAAGCTTTGGTTGACGAGTAAAGGTTTGACTGTCAACCTGCCTGCAGAGTCTAGGATGACGACACCTGACACAAGAGGAGGGAGTCGGAAAGTTGCGTTTCGTGCTGTGGATGAACACTGCTCATCCGCTCCATTTATACAATCGAGCTGACCGTTACACTTCTGAGTTTTAGAAATACACTGCAACACACAATGAGCCGTATTATTTGAATATATAAACAGTTTTTATGAGAAAATTGTATTTTTGACCAGTAACAGAACTCGCATGGGGAAATTGCATAGTTTACCTGTAATCCAATAAAAATTATTCACTTAATAAAACAGGAGAAATTGGTACATTATTGCAGTTAAAAGGTTTGTTATTTCGTGCACCTGTCTAGAAATTCCAACTATTAGTTTTGTTATCATGCTCACCTGTCCATTGCCGCAGTCAAAAGGTCTGTCGGAACCACAGGGGTCAAAGTGACAAAAGTCCTCGTCACTGTTGTCTCTACAGTCAACCCGGTGGTCACACACCAGTGTGTACGGCACGTGCTCCATCTGACTGTCGCATCGGTAGTGAGGTGAAGGTCGTTGGCCAGGTGCAGCGCAGGTGGGGGAGTCGTAACCTTTAGCCCAACATGCACTACTGGGGTCACAAGCAAAAGAAATATGAGTGACATGATGTGAGGGACACTGCACTAAGCTTATGTTGAGGGATGTCCACTGGGGACTTGCAAGACCAGGCATGTCCGGCCCCTGGAGACTGGGGTCAGTGTCCTGACTATCGGTGACATCCCGCTCACAAAGGACATAAGTGTTAGAGAAGGACCTGTCACAGTCGTGGGTGATGATGGGTGGTTGTATCGGGTACCACGACGTGCACTGTGATTTTTCATGTTGGTTGAAGACTTTCTCAGCTTGTACAAAGAGAACGGTGCCATCTCCCCACAGGTAGGTGTTTCGATACCTGTGGTAATCAAGTTTATAGGAATGGAAAAAGAAACTTTTATAGGACTATTTCTCATGTCTCCTACTTACGGAAAATAAATTCCTCAGTGACTATGCAGAAAGGATTTTGCTTATCACACGAACACAAAAGCAAAGAAAAGCGATTGAAAACAATTATTTACATCGACATCAGTACAATAACATCTATTCGTTAACATCATCGTCACGTTCATATAGAAATTTTCGGAGGGGTAAACCTGTTCCATAATTGAAAATGAAGTTGTTTGGTACTTCTAGATGTCTACGGGTGTGACTGCGGATTGATATATTTAGGTATAAGCAATTAAAGATGTTCAGTAGCATATCTAAATGTCTGTTGGTGTAAATACTTTTAGCTGTCTCCAGAGATAGGTATTAGACTTCTAAAGACATTATTACTTGTGCACTTTGATACAAGTGTTAGGTAGTAAGATGTCAGGATATAAATATATCTAGACTTCTACAGGTGGTTGATGGTTTAAGGAGTCCTATAGACGGCTCTGCGATCATTTTGTGTTGTTGTTGTCAAAATACCTACATGTAAGACAAGGAGGTGCGTCCGCGCAGGACCGACAAAGACATTGAAAATTGAAGACCGTTGATCTTTGGCTTCCAGCATCTTGGACATGGAGTCGATCTTCAGCAAGGTGGTCAGTCGACCTGTGGTCAGCTCCAGAGCTGCACACATCATGTTGGCCTCGTCCCACCCTTTGGCACTGGCCTTGACGAGCAGGAAGCAGCTGCCCTCGACTGTGAAGAAGTCTGGACCACACCTGTCAGTCGTGTAGGGACACACAGACTCGTCTTTCTTGTCCAGACACTCCGGGTACAGGTTACACGGGAAGTGCTGCTGGTAGGAGCTCCAGTCACTGACAGATGACAGCTTTTTTGGTAAGTTAGAGGAATCGTGGAAAGAAAACAACAGTTTGAAACCTGCCTTGTAAACCACGTCTTTTCCGACACGAAGTGGAAGTAAAGAACATGAGTGGTGAAAATAGTTACCGAAGGAATAATGACACCACATAACCTTGCCAGCAGATTGCTGGGTGCTGTGCTAGTGTGGTATATCTCTAAGTATAATGGATCGTAAAATGTGTTGTCCCCGCAACTTTGCAAACCCACTTCCACAAAACTGACCATCACAGAGTGGTTAAGAGGAACCTGAAGCTTGACCCAACTGTCCATAAAATATGGAATATAAGTCTCGCTGCCCCATCCCGGTGGCTGCAGAAAACCTGACAGAACAAATACTGAAGGTTATAACCTCTCTCAGTCTTGTATGTGATCATTAAATACATCACGATTGTTTAGCAAGTAAGTATTTCAGGTCATTATTTCACAGTTAAACAAAGGTCTGTATTAAACGATATTTTAAACTGAGTGGAACTGTATTTGATAATCATGGATTTAAAAATGATAAATCACTGAAAGTACCTATTGTAGTTAATCTTATCCCAAATAAAAATTTGCAACAGTGTTCCTTTTGTTGATGGGAAAGCTGTAGCCTTGTTCAGTTCATATAGTTAGATTCTTAAATATTTATTTGAACTGTTATTTAATTGGTGGGTCCAAATAAAAAAGCTCTGGTTAAAAAAAAAGGAAATTATTTATCTTCCCAGAAAACGGAATGCCCACAGCTCCACATCCCTTTGATCTGAGTCGCGAGCACTGAGCGCTGACAGCCTGTCAGGCGAAGGGACATCAACCGGGAAACTCATCCTTTCTGTGTGATTCATTATAAATCCATGATTATCACAAATACTATATATACTATATTTCCGCTGACTATATTTCCTGCCGTAAATGTTTACGAACGCCAGAGCATCATAGGAGTGAGATAAACTATACAGAACGAGCTTCAGTTCCACTAATGCTCACCAGCTGTGGAGGAAGTATAGTTCAGCTCCAGCTGCGGCTTCTCTGATGGCGAGACAGCTGTGAAACGAAGCGTTAGGAAGCCAACGTCACTGATCATTTGAACATCAGTTTGCAGTCGAATGGAAGCAGAATTAGTGAAGCTAAATATTGGCCAATAAAACTTCACAAGACAGGTCTTACGCAGAAGCCTTCTGTTGCTTCCGGTGTCTGTAATGACAAGCTGGATCCCGCAGCCCTGTGACTTGATGTCGGTGAACTTCAAAACCTTGTTAGGTGCCACATAAAGGTGAATGAGGCAGGTGTATGATGATGCCGATACAATTTCCATACCGTTCAGTTCCAGAAGCCCTTCGCTCGCTGCCGACCTGAGTGTACCGTTAGTGTGAAGACAGCTTTTGATGTCCGAGGTCGTGAGGTGCAGAGGCTGAGTGCTTGATGTCGATGAGCTGCAGTTGTCTGTCAGTGTGACGACCTCATCACAGACAGTGACGACGTTGGGCGTGGGTTGCAGGCTGGTGTTGGTGTTGTGTGGGACACTGGATGTCACGTGACGATTGAGTGTGTACTCCATTCCCGCGCTTACTGACTGAGGGTAAGTGGTTTTAATCTGTCTAGATATAATCCCGATAATGATGAAAACGTTTAAGTGCATTGTCCGCAGTATTTATTCCTTACACATTGGATTTATTAATTACGATATGAGAGACTTCAGCTGCTTCAAATAACGTCCATCTTTTACTTCACTATGTCTTTCGGAACTTTGGTAATGTTCACAGATACCGCAATATTTCCTAAAAGCTTCAGTATTTCTTATTAATCTTTCACTATGTCTTAGAATTATACTTCTCTTGTCTCAGACTCTTGAGGCTGAGTATTTGGTAATCTAAGACAGAGCGAACTGATGGATGATAACACAGTCGTCTACAAACTTGAACTGACATCACACACTTGTGTTTGAGACGGACAGACTGCGATCGTCACACAGGAAAAGCGGCAAAGACACCGAGAAGCTTGCATCTTTGTAATGAAGTCTTACCCTGCTGATGTTGTCTAAAGAACGACGAGCTGGCGCGATGGATGTTGGGACATACAGATGTATTCGAAGGGTTTAAAATTTTCATAAAAATTGCCCCAAGTCCGTGAGTGACACCACGACACACAACATCTCTCACCCCTTGGCAAAGCCTCAACCCTCCTACATCTGCTTGTCACACGATTGCTACACTCCTCCCACCTAGGACTGAGTGCTCAACACGAGTTTTGAGAGGAGACTCCTCCTGTAGTGGGTGTACCTGTGTGTCCTCAGGTTGCTTCAGCTGTGCTTTACGTGGCACCGTGCTCCTCCCTGTGTGTGTGTGTGTGTGTGTGATGCCATACCTGAATGTATTTATAGTCTGCCAGAAAGATGATCTGAACTTTCCTTGGTCGTAAAAAGCAATTAGAATCTTTAGAATTGTGATATTATCATATCACCTTTGACTTGTGGACCTACGAATATTTTTTGGTTTGTGGAAACAGATTTTTTTCCCTCGACTTCTTTTGTGTGTGTGTGTGTGGCTACATCTGTGTGTGCGTGAAAGGGCATTGATAAGAGGGTCATAGCTCGTGAGCGCGTGTGTGGAACCAACATTTCACGTGTGTGTTGTAAGTACACAAATTACAGTGTGATCTGTAAGGTCATTGTGTGGAATTTTCTTATTTTTTTTCATTTTAAACATTGACTCTTCAAAACTCCAGCAATTCAATTTTCTTTTTGATAAAAAAAATCTTTAAAGTTCCTACAATACTTGCCGGAAGGTTTTCCCCTACTTTTAATGATAGGTGTGAACATCGGTCTCGTCAGTGAAGTAGACGAAGGAAGATTTTTCTTTCTTGTCATGACTAATAGCTTGTATCTCGCACCGTGACATTTACGATTTGTATAATTAGTGAGGAAGCAAGATAAGTGTTAAACTTTGGTTCTTCGTTATTGATTACACGTGTCTACTTCGGGATCGGGACCTGGTGTCCGGGGTTTGAGATTATTGCTTGTAGGAAAGAAATTTGATTTTGTGATGCAAATATCGTTCACACGTTTGTTGGCTCATTAAAGACATCAGTCTAACAAGGGCTTCTCGTGCCTTAATGTCTAATTGTTTTGAACGTGTCAAACATAAAATTTGCACAAAGAACGGATACAAACATCAGACCTTAGCTTCTGTCCCACCCAACAGTCCACCGAGCTCGCGGTGTGGAGGACTGGCAAGGTGAGTAGTCAAACTTCATCAGCGACGATGCACGTGTAGGATCGCGGAACGAGTAACGGGTACTAGAACTAGACACACCTGCTTTTAATCCACCGTGACAGACCAATAAAGAAGTCAGAAAAACAAGCGCACAGGTCAGTAGATGGGTGAGTGGATGTTCTGTGTGTTGTGTACTAATCACGCACTCCTACAAATAACAACACGCCCTCACACAAAAACACAAAAATGATAAATAACTGAGTACATAAATGTATTTTAATGTTATTAAAAATAATGTTATTAAGTGTTTTGGGGGAACTCCGTGGAAACAACCGCGAGGAATGGACAGAATATCGTTACTGTGCCCTTGTGTCCACCCTTCTTTATGTTTTAATTTTGTATATAATGCTTAAATTACTTCATTTATGTAGTTAATTTCCTTTCCTGTAAAGGGCGAGGGCTAAATGGGAAAAAGCGCTCTGCTGCTTACTTTACCCTTCGTAAATAACGAATTGTCACTGTCATTGATGCTAATTTTTATCGCGAATTCTCTTCCACCCGTCCGACACGTGCGTGTACACAGTACACAGTACACAGTACACAGTACAAAGTACACAGTACACAGTACACACACTAAAGTGCTATCTACTGTTCTCACACCTGAGTCTATACCACCAGCGTTCGTCTTCCGATAAACAACACAACGCAGTTAAGTGTAATTTAAAAGTTGTTAATACGAGTGTTAATGTAAGAGTTCTGTCCCTTGGCCCTAACAGGCTGTGGGGATGGCCTCCCCTTGATTTTGTTTATATTTTGTTGTCGTGCTTTGATTTGGATAAAAGTGTTGGACCTTTATGTTTACATGAGCTTCTGCTGTGTTTTCTTCGTCTTCTGGCTTGCAACAGGTTTGTATATATGTGTATGTATAATGTATATAACGTATATGATGTATAAAATGTTATTTTGAACTGTTTGGATCTATTGCGGGATTCCTCTCCGTCTGCTTCACTCGCTTCGGTAGCGACCTTGAGCTACATTGAGTAAACTGACGTGATGATCGCCCTCTTGTGATAATGTGATAACATTTCTTCATATTCTCAAGATTACTCAATATCATCCCAGTATTCTCCTGATGTCAATGAGCTTATTCTCTGGAGTCGTTACTGTTAAGTATACAGTGACCTCCCTTTACTGTCGGAACGCAGCGAGTCCTGGCGTTGTTCTCTACATCTTTGTTATTATTTTGTTATCTTGTTCTACATTTTTTACTATTGTGCGATCCTTGTTCAGCGCAGTGAGCCCACCTTTGGCTGATATATTGCGCATTATAAATTCCCATTATTATTATTAAGAGCTTTGAGAAATATTTACAAAAAAAACCTAACAAATCAAAACTTTGTCAGCTAGTTCTCTAGATTTTGTTAATCTTCTCTCTCTATTTCTTTGTAATCCAGATAAAAAGTGACTCAGCTCCAGCCCTTAATTAACACACACCGCACACTGCACTCACTTATTCATCCGTGACGTAGCTGTGTACACGAGTGTCTCTTGCGACTCCGAGAGCCCTCCCTATGGTCGTAGAAGAGTTGGTGGTGCACAGACCGTTGATGGCCGTGATGTCCTCCTCCGCACAACAATGCGGACATTATACATATAGCACTAATAATAAAAATGTCAAATACTTAAACATGGTGGCATTTCTTACCTGTTGAGTGAGTCACGTTACTGCATTTGGGGAACTCGAGAAATTAAATAACTATATTAATTATAGCCCTCCATGTTTGACGAAGTAAAATGTGTCGGCAAATGTATCACAGGCAAAGTGAGCAGCAGTCTCCCACTAAGGAGCTGAAAACTCAGCTGTTTATGAGTTAGAACCTCTAATTGTATCAGCGCCAACCCCCTTTTTTCATTTTGAAATGTGCTTCCTGTTAGTAAGGTATTATCGGCGACCATTATTAATAATGATAATAATAAACGTGTAGTCATTGTCAATTCAACGTAAAAAAGCGGTTGCACACATCGTTCATAAGCTCGCCTTTGTTTGACAATTGCCTTGTACCACTTGGTTATACACGCCTCTTACTTCAATGTAGTGTAGACGTGTGTAGCTGTCATGTGACCGGTGCGTGACTTCATTCTCAATGCAAGACTCATGGAATGTCATCATCTAACGTTTGCTGCTGGTGTATCGGGTGGACACGACTGAAGTCTGCAGGTCACGTTTAATCTTTTCCATCAAACGCAGCTCCTGCGCTCGCTTCCTGCGCTCCAGCAGCAGGTTAACAGTGTACAGGAACGGGTTAAGAGCAGAGTTGATGGGAAGGACAAAAATCGCCATGGCTACGTTGACCTCTTCTGACACCACAACGCCACTGGACGCCATCAGACCCAGCAGACCGATGGGAAACCAACAGACAAAGTTGCAGACGGCTACCGAAATGAGACGACGAGCGACTGTCAGGTTCTTGTTCTTCTTGGAAGTGTCGCAGGCCGACATGGTGTTAGTGCGGACTGACCAGAAGATGAAAGCCTGGCCCACGGCGACGACAAGAAAGAGGACGAAGTTAAGGACGATGATGACGCCGAACGAGTAGCCGTGACCGTCATCGTTGCTAGGATTGATGGGAAGAGGAATACAGATGCCACTTTGACCGTAGAACTTCCAGTGGGACATGGCAGGAACCAGTGGCACCGCAGCAATAGTGGCACCAACGGTCCACGCCACACCTGACGCCACCAGCGCAGAACGCTTGCTAAAGTAAAATCGACGAAAAGGAAAGTGCAGGACCAGGAAACGATCCAATGTGATGAGGGAGATGATAAAAGCCGACACCTCAGTGGACAGAAAAGCCAGAAATCCAGCCATCTGACACATTGCACTCCTCTTCCATTCTAGGTCTTTCCACAAATAGACACCCATGTAGACACGGTCAGTTATTCCTATAATGGCCAGGTACACCCCCATCAAGAAATCCGATAAACACAAGTTAGTTACAAAATGTCAAAGCCAAGATTAGAGTTCATCTTCAGGAAGAATAAACGATATGTTAAACTCGCTGCGTTTCCCATCAATGCCAAGAAGGCGGTGACTGACAAGAAAATGCGATAAAGGGTTAAACTCAGCAAGTTATCACAGGACGATGTGTGGTCTGCCGGAGCCCTGCAGTTGCCCGGATTGAAACCTGTGGGTAGATTGGCTGGACAACACAGCTTGTAGTTGTCGGCGTCTACACTCTCTAGACTGTGTAACTCACTCAGAATGTCTGGACCGAACTCTGTCAGAGAACACCCACGGACATCCAGAGTTCGCAAGCTTGTTAAACTTTTGAAACCATCTCCAAGTACTCTGTCTATGTTACAGTTAGACATGTTCAAGAATTGAAGATTAGGAAACAAACAATAAATATTACTGATATAGACCTCTTGCATTACAATATTAGAAATGTCTAGTCTAATTAGAGAGGAGAACGCGCTGGACCAGGCAGCCTTGATGGTAAGAAAAGATGAAAGGGGATTTCCAGCGAGATTAATCTCTTTCAAATTAGTTATTTTCTTAAAATCGTTTTCTGAAAGAGCACTAATGAGGTTGTTTGTCAAATCAAGGCTGCGTAGGTTAGGGAGCGACCATTGTCCAAGTTGTGTGAGATTGCAGGCGGCTAGAGCAAGGTGTATCAACAGTCTGTTGTTCTTGACATCAGCTGGGGTCATGCCAGTGCCGCTTGCATCCAGAAATCTCAGCCTGGGAAACTTGTGGGCGAGAAAAGGTCGAGAACAGAAGAAGGCGAGGCCGTGACACACACAGGGGTCAGGACAGGTGAGGTCACACAGCAGCTCGTCATCGTGCTGCGGACACTGATACAGGCCGTCACACAGGTGTGTGGGATGGACACACACCCGGGAGTTGCGGCAGCGGTAGAAGTCTGGACACGTGTAGCTGTCACACGCCGCCTCGTCCCCGTGACCAGGACAGTCGTACAGCCCGTTACAGCGCAGGAAGACGGGCAGGCAGTACGTGACGTCAGACTGAGGGCACCGGAAGTGAGTGTCGTTACAAGGAGGGTTTGTCGAGTTTTGGTTTATAGAAAAAGGTTTCAGCGTCAACTTTCCTTGGTAGTTTAATGTAACATCACCCGACATAACCCAAGATAGGCGAAAAGTTTTGTTTATTGATGTTGATACACAGAACTCGTCTGCTTCATTTGTACAGTCTTGCTGTCCATTACACTTCTGAGAACTAAGGATACACTGCAACACACAATAAAGCAAGTGTTTTCATACTCTTAAACAATTTCAATATCTGGAAAATACAAAACAATCCTAATTTGGAAAAAACACAAAGAACTGATTTTGAGCTTTTCTCCTCACCTGTCCATTGCCGCAGTCAAAAGGTCTGTCGGAACCGCAGGGGTCAAAGTGACAGAAGTCCTCGTCACTGTTGTCTCTACAGTCAGCCCGGTGGTCACACACCAGTGTGTATGGCACGTGCTCCATCTGACTGTCGCACCTGTAGGAAGGTGGAGGTGTTTGGAAAGGCACGACGCATGTCTGTGGGTCGTAACCTTTAGCCCAACATGCACTGCTGGGGTCACAGGCCAGAAATCTGTGTGTCACGTGCTGTAGAGGGCAGTCCACCAAGCTTAAGCTGAGGTTTGTCCACATCGTGTTTGTGGGAGCGGATATTTCTGGAGTTTGTAGATGAGATTTTAAATCACTGACTTTGTCCTTTTCACAGAGAACATATGTTTGAGGAGATGTCTTTTCACATGTTTGCGGCATTACGTCATGTGTCTTGGGATACCACAGAGTACACTGCGCTTGTTCGTTCTTAGAGGCCACCTTCTCAACGTCAACGAACACAACAGTGCCATCGCTCCACACGTAGGCGTCTCGGTACCTGTCATCAAAATGCACAACGAAGTATTCCTGACACCTTTGGATATATCCAAAATAGTTTGACAGAGCTTTATTAAATTCTGTCTATTATCATCAAGAAAAGTAGATTATGATTCAGCTGTCTGTTGATAGGTTACTGGACATTTTTTTTGTTTTATTTTTATGGTGTATTTATTGGTGAAGAGAAAAGTTATCTGTTGTTGGTTTCTCCCACGAACTGTCGCAGTGAACATCACACAACAAATTATGTTTCTCGCATGGTTACTTCTCTGTGGTTGTGAAACCGCCTACCCGGGGTTAATTTCTCCCACAAACTCTACTAATTGAGAGCTTATTGTTAGCTTCTGTCTCATTTGAACCACACTTATTTTGTCAGTTACTGACATGCACGGCTTCAACCTTATCCTGATTATGTCTTTCTGACAGGTGTGACAGTAGGTGCATTTTCTAGCTAGGTCAAAGATCTACTGTAACGTTATTGTCAACCTTGGATGTAAACCTTTTCATGTGCTTTTGTACTTTAGTACTGTCTGGTATCCGTTTTAATCAACTAGCGGTTGCCATGCTATTAGGATACCTATCATAAAAACTTCTAATATATATGATCAGTTAACAAACTGAACAGACAGCAGTGACTATACTAACAACATACTTACATGTAGGGTAAATTGCTCAAACCACGCAAGCTGGTGAAAAAAAGTGGGCCAGCCAGTGGCCACTGTCCTCTTTCCAGAACGTTCGAAACTGCGACGATTTTGTCCACGTTTCTGAAGAGCCGCAGCCTTAAGACCCCGCGATGTGCACAGCATGTTAGCATCGTCCCACACCTGGCTGCTGGCTGCAGAAAAGGTCAGACAACTGTTTCCTGCGGCGAAAAAGCCGGGACCACACTCTTCAGTCGTGTAGGGACACACAGACTCGTCTTTCATGTCCAGACACTCGGAGGACAGGTTACAGGGGAAGTGCTGCTGGTAGGGGCTCCAGTCCTTGACTGAGGAGCAGTTCCACCGACCGTCATTTAGCTTCTCTGGCAAGTCCTCTCGCTCGTGGAAAGAAAAGCGCATCCTGAATCCTCTACCCGCCTGTCTGTCTGATCCAGAGGTAAAATGGAACTTGACAACCGGAATGTGGTATACTGTCTGTGAAGGGGTCGAAAAGCCACATATTGTGGTCATGCGCTTACCCGAGCCATTTCTGATCTCCAGAAAAGCAAAGTTCTCATCATAAGCGGAACAAGAGGTCAAGGTCAGAGCCTCGAAGCTGATCATCACCGAGTGGTTAGCAGGCACCCGTAAGTCCACTGAGCTGTTCATGAGTGGAGGGTACGTTGACTTCTCGTTTTCCCATCCGGGCGTTTGTAAGTACCCTAAGATTACATCACACCAACATACGCCAGATTGTTATCTTTGGTCATTGTACATCTTAACATGGACTTTGAGTGTGTTGTAAGCTGGGAACCCACGGACATGTGTCGCCGTTTATTCATTATTGGTGCACTGGCTGCTTCATACATGTTGGCATGACAATAAAAATGGTTTAGTGGAAAGGATATTAATTAATCTGATTGAATTAGTGTCAGCCAAGTCGGTACAGGACGGAAGAATGCAGGAAAAATTTTAGTATAAACTTAGGAACAAGAACGCTCTTTTACCTCAGCTTTACCAGATTCTCGGGGTCTATCTTGAAACGATTATAAGCATTTACTTTTCACTTTGCATGCTAGTGTGTTTGGAAATACATGTATCTTATTTTCAAACGTATTTCACTACGAGACAAGTGGTGACTGTTAAACAACTAAGTATGTATATCTTAGCTCAGGGGTGTCAAACACCCGGCCCGCGGGCCACATCCGGCCCGCCATGAAATTTTACCTGGCCCGCGAAAGAAGTTTAATTAAATCATTGTTAATGGCCCAGCGACAAGCAAAAGGCAAACAACAGAAAAGTTCCCGTCGAGGACAGCAAGAGATGGGATGAGTTTAGTGAAGTTTGTACAGACCACCAACAGTGCACTGGTCAAGGTACCACCGCTCCTGTTGATGACCTGAAGGGAGGGTCAAGGCGGGGCTCATAAATCTGACCTTTGACACGCGACACCCTGCCCTCAACACGGGCCGCGGGTCGAAGATTTTTAGTACCTGTTAACTTCCCTGAATCGGTCCGAGATCAAAGGGTGCCTAGGCTCAAATCTTGAGCATGTTTGGCAGTACTTATATCTGTGTTAACAACTTTTCTCTGTGATGAAGATCAACAAAACATCACACAGGAGTCGTCTTACTGATGCACACTTGCAGTCCATCCTGAGAATCTCCACAACACAGAAACTTACTCCAAACATAAACGAACTTGTTGTCAAGAAAAGATGTCAAACGTCCACTTCTGACAAAATAAATTAAGAAGAAAAACTGCTAAGCCTTGGTTTGTTACTACTTTAATTTTGTTTTAATGTATGATTTTGTTTACACAAAATTAATAACAAAAACTTTAGTGTCCTACTGTTGAATAAAAAGTTATCAGTTTAAACAATAACCTTCGGCCCGCCACCTTGTGTACGATGTGAGATTTGGCCCCCTGGGTAATTGAGTTTGACACCCCTGTCTTAGCTGGACAGTGAACTAGAATCCGAGTGATTCCGAAATGGAATATAAAGAAGGGGAAGTGTACTGTGAACACCGTCAACAAATAACCCACTAAACATATTACTATCATCATTATTATTCCTAATATTATTTTAATATATATAAAAAACCACTATTAAGCATCGGATAAAATGTGTACTTTGTTTACTGATTTTTAACGGTGATAAAACTCGCAATGATCTTCTGGACCTGAAGGTTTTAACTTCCCGCAGCATGACTACCACCTTAATCTTGGAATATCATGACAGATTAAGAGGGACAACACTTGGCCTGATTACTTTGTCTAAAGCCCCGCCAAGGACTACTCCTAATACTCCTGGTTCTCACCTGCCGTTGGAGAGGTAAACCTGAGCTCCAGCTTGGGTCTCTCAGATGACGGCACGGCCGCGAAACGAAGGAGCAAGAGCCCGGCCTCTGTCTTCAATTTCTTATCACTTACCAGTCGAATGACAACAGACTCGGAGAGGCTGAACATCTCGGAGTACGACTGAGCAATACAACTCTCCTTAAAGAGAATGCGGTTCACCCCAGTGTCCGTGATGACGATGCTGAGGACGCCGCAGTTTGGCTTGTGTAGGTCCCAGAGTCGGACAACCAGGCCCGCTGCTGCTACCAGACGAATCTGACATGAAGACATACTTTCTGTCCCTTTGACTATCCCATCAAACACGATGCTCCCTTCATCCGCAGTCGAGACCAAAGTACCGTTGACTAAGAGACACTGAATAATGTCCCCGGTCGTCAGGTTCAAAGTTCTAGATTTTGGTTTCACTGTTGGTGTCGTTGCTTGTATCACCGTGAGATAATCTGGAACAGTCTTTGCAGACGTGTAAACATCATCACGAGGCGAATAAGAAAAGTCGAACTCAGTCTCAGGTGGATCGAGAAAACTGATACTGGAACTATTCCAAGCGCTCGTCCCAGACGGTAAAATAAACATGAGGGCAGCCATTAGCACGCTCATCATCTGCTTGTTTGCAAATGGAATTTGAAGAGCACGTGCAGTCTTGTTAGACGCGGGATTCATTTTTCAAATGGTATTACCTATCTATGTTTGAAGAGCAAACGCAGACCTGAAAGACATGAACTTCATTTACAAGATTTTGTTCATCATGTGCATGCTGAGCTGGAGTTGCAACATTCCGGTCCTTCTACAGCAACATCTATGTCCGTTTTTCTGCCTGAATCCTGACTACTATACACACCTAGTGGTTAGAGAAACGCAGCCGAACCTGAATGTGTGTGACAGTTGTTTCGATACCCGGGTGCCACAGGTCACCTCTCCCAGCTGAGGCAGGTGTGGGTGCCTGACTCCCGAGATGTCCTGGCTGCGAAGAACTAGTCATCAGTGCGAGCTTTCGAGGCTGTCCTGCCTGTCAGCCGTGCGAGTGAGAATTCCACAGATCACCATGTCCAAACCAGTGTGTGTCCTGGAATTACTAAAGCAAACCAATCTTTTAAATTTATAGATGTTGAAATGTAGGAGGTAAGGGGGTGGGCTACCCCCACGTCCACCCTTTTCTCTAGAACAGACCACCAATATCCACTTTCAGTAGAAAATTCTCTAACAGCCTGAGCGAGTGTCTGGGTAACTGATATTTTCATTAAAGCAAAGTGTTTTGTAAATTTAACAAAATTGTGTGTGTTTGTTTTGTGTATGTGTGTGTGTGAGAGAGAGAGAATAATAATTCATGCTAGATCGACCGCAAACAACTAATTTCCTGTTGCTTTAAGCTCATCACAAACATGAAATTGTATATTAGCAGCAAACATTCAGTTAGCTGTGTGTTGAATAAGCCTGCATTTTAACCCTGGTTTTATTGTTCTGCTAAAAAGTAATCATCCGCGTGTGTGTACTTTGCTTTTGGTTTCACGTGTGATTTCAATGGCGCCATTACTGTGTGTACACGTGCGCGCGCGTATGATTACACGGGAAACAAAGTTCAATCTACTGTCATAGCATAATGAGGCCTTGTGGTTTCCTTACTTTGATTAAGGCACACGTCCACACCCTACAAACACATTTTTAACTGTCTTTGTAGTGTTTGAAAGCGATTCTAAATTCGATGGTTGCATGCAGACCGTGTGTGGATGTGAATGTGCGACAAGGCGTTGAAAAATCCCTCCCTCTTAAACAAAATGGACCATTTAAAACATTTACCGTCAAATCAACTAACAGATGGACGATGATGAATTGAAACAGAAGATGAGCATGTTGAGATAAAGTGAGAAGATAGCCCCGGTGACTGTAGTGATGATGAGGTTGTCAGGTACGACTGACGGTGGACCTGCAGGTGAGCGCCGAGTGGTTCTAAACGGTTAAAACATTGAAGATGACAATCTCAATGCTTCAATTATTCTCAGGAATACAGTTCATTTGCTTGTCTGTGAGTGTGTACCTGTGTGTACAAGTAAAGGAGAGCGTGGAGTGTGTGCGAGACAAGTGTTCACTAGAGGTGCTTACTCCCTAGATTTCCATTGAATGAACAAGATGTGGCATTGTTGTCATTACTGTAGTCAGAGGAGTAATAGAAGGCCACAGACCACGAATTGGTGATTAGACAAGTAATTTTACTGTGATGTACTGGTTATAATTATTGTCTTCGCATTTCATTTGAGGAGCTAAATGAACAAACAAAAAAAAAAAATGTTTCATGATGATTACTGCCCTCTGTCAGTCGTTTTCTGCATAATTATTCACTTCCACACGCGAATCAATCAGCTGACATCCATTAACTACATCATCTCATGCATGCTGATGACCAGCACACACATTATGCTGTTTAACCGTTTAAACATGATGTTTCACAGGCTCACAGAAGGAAAATACAAATGCAAAACTTTAATGAAGCCATCACCGGCATGGTAAGGTTGGCGGAGAAAGTACCTGGCGCGGTGCTGCTTACCTGGATGTCAGAAAGAAGAGAGAACAAGAGGAGGGTGGAGAGACAGAAGACTCACCGCGTTTGTGTTCATAGCAAAGGTTTAGTGTATGGCTTCAAGGTAAATCGAATAAATTAAAATTATTAATTAACATAGTAATAGCATTAAATAATATTTGTTTATCTTTTCGAACAGCTGATTTTTTTTTGCCTTGCTGAAATATACAAACATACACATGCATCTTATTAGTAAACATAAGATAATAATTTGACGAAGATTCTCTAATTCCTTCAGTGCACTTGTTTCCGTCAATCCATCAATCAAACTGACCACTGACAGTGAATCCTGAACTGTAACTGACAGTGACAGTACTGACTGACTTAGACTACTGACACTGAGGCTTCTACAGTGACTGATGGCTACTGACAGTGAGGGACTACTGACAGTGAGGGCTACTGACAGTAGGCTACTGACAGTGAGGGCTACTGACAGTGTAGGCTACTGACAGTGTAGGCTACTGACAGTGAGGCTACTGACAGTGAGGGCTACTGACAGGGCTACTGACAGTGAGGGCTACTGACAGTAGGGCTACTGACTGACAGTGTGACTACTGACAGTGACATGACAGTGTTACTGACAGTGTAGACTACTGACAGTGACAGGGACTACTGACAGTGTGACAGCTACTGACAGTGTGACTACTGACAGTGAGGCTACTGACAGTATAGGCTACTGACAGTGTACTGACTACTGACTAGTGACTACTGACAGTGAGGGCTACTGACAGTGTAGACTACTGACAACTGACTGACTGACAGTGAGGGACTACTGACAGTGTAGGCTACTGACAGGTGAGGGCTACTGACCTACTGACAGTGACAGTGAGTGTAGGCTACTGACAGTGTAGGCTACTGACAGTGAGGGCTTCTGACAGTGTAGACTACTGACAGTGTAGGGTACTGACAGTGAGGGCTACTGACAGTGTAGGACTACTGACAGTGTGGAACTACTGACAGTGTGGACTACTGACAGTGAGGGCTACTGACAGTGTGGACTACTGACAGTGTGGACTACTGACAGTGAGGGCTACTGACAGTGTAGACTACTGACAGTGAGAGTGTAGGACTACTGACAGTGTAGGACTACTGACAGTGTAGACTACTGACAGTGAGGACTACTGACAGTGTAGACTACTGACAGTGTAGACTACTGACAGTGAAGACTACTGACAGTGAGGGCTACTGACAGTGTAGACTACTGACAATGCGAGACAAAACAAGGGAAGCAATTACATTGTAGCGATTGCCTGGTTGTTAAAGTGGGCAGGAGTTGCTTCTCTTTATGAAGATGGAATCAAACACCATCAAATATCAAATCCACCCTCTCAGTGCGCACATACCCAGTTTGATGTGTAGCAGACTGTGTGTGTGATGCCATATGCTGGCACTCACCCATACTTTTTGAGGTCGTAGTATAACGACGGACAAATGTGAAAGGGTGACAGTCATCAGTGAAATGTCATTTTCTTGACAGTGTCATTGAGCCCATCACTTCCACTCACACTTGGGTGCATCGGAGTTCTAATTTACTCTCTCCTCTGCACTCTTTCATCTTCCTCCCTTTTCTTTTCTCCCACCATGTCTTATTCATTCATTCACTCACTCACTCACTCTCACTTTGACAGACAAAAAAGGAAATGACAGCTTCATGAGTTTTATTTCCGTGACTTGATACAACCTTAATGCTAACTTCATCATACCTCAGACTTGTTTTCTATGGATTACACTGAGCACAAAGAGGGACAAGTGATAGAGATGAAGTCCCGATAGGAGTTAAAGGTTAATTTTTTTACTTTCTTATTCTGAGCGGTTTTTGTGTGTGTGTGTGCACAAAACTTACACCTTAAGTAGGAATCTACTAAAAATATTTATAAATGTCCAAAATATTCTTTTCAAGGTTTAATCGTGTCGGATTCAGTGTTACAGTGAATGAAGCAAAGCTAAGATCGTTTATCAGGCTAGTGGCACTCGTAAGACACGGAGTTTACATGAAGACATAAACATATCCTTTATCTTCACTTTGATTGCTGACATGTTGATAATTTAGAGGGCATGTCCCACATTCTTGGCATTTCTGAAGCAGCCTGGTTTCTTGCCTCTTCATGTTCTGGGTGTCAGCATACAGCATCCAGTGTTGATTGTATTTTTCAGGTTCCTTGTGGCAGTAGTCGGCGTGTCGCCGCTCGGGGTCGTGGGTAGAGCCCACCCGTAACACATGCTGCTTCTCGATCAGGTATTCCAGAAAACCAAGACACACTTTCTGGATATTCCTTTTCTGGAATAAAGTATTATAATGTTCAAAGAAAAATTCGATGATAGAATTCATTTATTTTATAGACACATAATTGTATTTTCCCCAAACCCACCAGTTCATCAAGTTACACACACCTTAAGATGACCACAAGAGATTGGTTGCATCGACTTCAAGTACAGGATCGTTTTCGTTCCATGAATGGAAAGATAAATAATAGATGTGGTGGCACATACACATAAATTGCTATACCAAAATTTCACCTTTTTTTAAAACTTAAAAACATCAGTAATTGCATAAAGCTTAGTAAATCAAATTTGGTGCAGAAGTTAGTTTTAGAGGTGGCCCCATCTACATCCCACCAGATGTTCAAAAACAGATTTTGTGGTTAACAAAATGAGAATCCGTAACTGTTCAGGTGCTGTGAGCGCACGTGACAAGAACTCTAACAATGTCACTGAATGGTCCAGTGAACACAAGGCCACAGGTGACAGTTGCTACAGTGGTTAGCCTTGTAGGCCGCTGCATCCATCCATCATCCCCTCCCCTGATCTCCCATTACGGGTACAGACGGAACAGTACAGGTGGTCGTCAACCGGCACCACAATCAACGGGTGGATCATCGATAATGAGGCAGAAGATGCGCACATCGTGATATGCATGCAAATGCTATTAAACAGCTTTGTCCCAAACCCTATAAATTAACATACAGATTACATTCCGGGGGCAGATAAAGGGAAGTCCGCCATAAATTAGAAATTTCCTTATTTTTCCTGTTAACCAGTAAAATGTGTTCGCTAAATCCCATGATAACCTGACATGAATTATTATCATCTGACGAATCCTCCACATGATAATATCACGTGCATCAGAAGCTTACATTATGATCTGCGTGCACCTCGCATCTGTGTTTGTGGCTTGTCTTGGCACTGGTGGTCATGTTGGTGCCGGGTGTCTAGCGGCCCTGGGTGGCGCCACTTTCTCTATCCGGGTGGCACCTGTACAAGAGATTGGCAGGCATTTAAAAATATACCGTCAAATATATCAAATATATCTAATATATCATGTCGACTGGACGGCTCGAGTCCCTTTATTTATGCAAGCATCGCATGGCAACAACTACTTTCGATGATATCTTTACTTTACCACCTGTATCCAGCTTTACAAGCCATGCTGGACTGGACTAATGTGTCTCCATTATAACATATCTATCTTTGTCACATTATATCAGTTTGATTCGGAGTTTACAGGTACTTTGTCTATAAATCAGCCCATAGCGATGCACAAATGAAACAAACAAACAAACAAACAAACAAACAAACAAACAAACAAACAAACAAGCACCCCCAAAAAAACAAAGCAGTATTTCTGAGAAAAGTCCAGCTGGCAGAACAAAGTCCACAAAACACTTACCCAAGAAAGCACAAAACAAAGCAGAACAGACTATACCGACGGTATAACAAATATAACAAAGCAATGTTTTGGACCCATACGAAAAATCTGACAGAATTGCAGGAGAGAAGCACACAGGGTTACATACAGGGGAGTAGAAAGATGTAAACGATTATTTTTACTTTAAGTATGAAACTTATCGACATCGTTGATGTAACGCACCTAGGAGAAAACACAAGCTCTTCTCGTCAGGAAACGACAAAAGTAACTTTCGTCTATGGCACTGCACAACACACAACACCGTTAAATGCTGGTGAGGCCGATGTTATCTTCCTGTCGTCTGTGAGGAATCTTGGCTTCATCGTCACTGCTGACATCAGACAAAGAGATTGCAGATAGTCTGCTCACTACGAGCTCCGTAAGATTAGTGCCATCCGCCATCTCGTTTGTCTTCCTTCTGGCAAGGTTCATCAAGATCATCGGGTTTTTCAAAGCTATGATGCAACAAAGCAGTGAAGCTCTCCTCCCTGTAGTATCCCCCATGTACCCACCATCGACTCTTTTAAACGAGCTTGAAAACACATCTTGTCCGTGAACACTGCTCCTCAACAAGTCCGCTACTAACCTGTCCCCCTCCCGCCTTTTACATCTCTTGTAGTCTGTCCTGTTGATTGATATCCTTTGGTGATTATTATTTTACTTCTATCGTCGTCGTTAGTTTCCGTTACCTCTGTGTCTCCACTGTCTTTAGTTCTTCATGCGTGCGTGAGTGAGAAAGACAAAGAATTCCAACTCAAACTTCATTAACGGAAGGAGTGGTGGTGAAGTAAAACAGTTAACCAAATCAGCAATATATATTAACAGTAGTCTTTTTCTCTCCCATCGTGTAAGCCTCACTCAGTATCCAGTTTCTCAGACAATATTTCAAGCCTGGAGAGTATTTTGTTTTTACTATACTGCTAAAAACAACACAAAGGCCGCCTTCGTATTTCCTTTATTTTTTATTAATCGTGTTTGTACCAACAGTGAGCATTTCCTTGAAAATAATTTTTAGTAATAAAGCTGTTTGTGTGAACAGTCAACATGTTGATATGTACAGTCCATATGTAACTCTGTGCTTTGCAACCTTTTCCGTTTGTGCTAGTCACAATACACAGCTTGAAGCACATACAAACATTATTCTCAATTGAGATACATGTGTGATAAACAATACGATATGTGTGATAAACAATAACTTTTAATATCGCAAAGCATTCTATTTTAGTAATTTGGTAAAGAGGATAATGTGACGATTTTCTAAGTGGTGTTTCTCATTATCGTTTAAATTACTTCAGACACACACACACAAACAGAGACAGAGAGACAGAGACAGAAGGGTAGGCAGCGAGGCATAAAGGTAGAGAAGTGAGGAACTAAGAGAAGATTATAAAACAAACTGTCTAATTTTACCTTCAGCTCGCAGGATTCTATCGTTTAATTAACCGTACAAAATGAACAGAGCGATCAAACTAAAGTAAAAGAGGTAAAAGGTGGCTGTGCTTTGTCAAAGGTAAAACTGCATTTTTCAATAAAACATCTTCTGATGAAATGTTCTAACTTTGCAGCACCCAGTCAAATAGCCATCATGTCATACTAGAATGTGACAAACGTAGCATTTCTGTGGTCATAGATGAAAAAAATAAATCCACTAATTCCTGAAAGGTCATAACACAGATACAAGAGGGAAGCAAGCACTTGAAGTCCGCCGCGCAGTAGATCAACAGTCAGTCACGTGACCCCACCTGTGGTTGGGGGGATCACAGGGAAAGACGCGGCAGCTGACAGTGTCCCCCACTGTTGTCTATTGTGTTTCAAACTGAGTAGTGAATGTGTGTGAATGACGTAGATTGCATAGAAGATATACAGTAATGCATGTGAATATATGTATATTTTGAATATCTCAATACCTTTGAATGGGTGAAAAAAAATTTCTTGAATCATAAGCTTCACAAACTGATGACACTCTGAAAAACATGAACTAAGTGCATGGATGATGATGTAAGGAATGAACAAGTAGTGCTACATTACACAAAATATTTCTTCCAGAATTTTTTTAATAAAAGGTTATAAAATCAAATGCCCACAAATACAAGCACTGGTTAAACATACAAAACGCTGTGCATGTCTGTCCATGATAGGAACAGTTTGAACACTATTGCCTATGTGAAGTATAAGATCATTGATCTTTGTTTATTTCCTTATTCTTTGTCTCCGCTGGTATCCACGCAAACACAGCAAGGTGAGAGATCGCTGCCTCACACCTGCACCTCGACTACAACAGAATTAGATACCTCACACTGAGGCAATGAGTTGCTAAATAAGTAGGTGACACTTCGGAGACGACCATCGGGTTTTCGTCACGTCTAAAAATAGCGGCGGGTATTCCCGCTGTCAGACGCGGAAAGCTACAGGAGGCCGACTACAGCTCTGTGCAGGTGAATCCCAACAGGCCGTCAGTGTCTAGGTCTCCACTAGATGTTTGTTTCCAGGGTAACGAAAGGTGGAGGAAAATTGGTGAATGTTAGAAAATAACGTTTTTCGCGGATAGTTTCCACACGCTTATTATATCTATATTCTAATAAAATATTTATGACTTGCAGACAGCATTAAAGCCAGTTCGTTCAAGTGAGGGAGGGAGAGGAAGAAAGTAGGAGAGAGTGGGAGAGAATGAGAAAAGAAAGAGCAATCAAACACACTGTGTCAAGAAAAGCAGTTTTGCTGTGTGTTGAGCATTTCTCAGAAATTCGTTTTCTAGGTATTCATGACGCCCCTCCATAGATGTAGAACAGTTTCAGTTTGTGTTTATTATATACTTCTAGAATAACTCGTTTTCTCAAAACTGGCTCTCCACAACTACACGGTCGTCCAAAGAAGTGAGATCGTCAACGAATCAGGCTTTACCCTTAAACCACCAAGTTTTGTCAGGTATTTTTACAATCTGTCGTACTTTTTTGGTAAGTAATTTGAGAGACAGGTGTTGAGGCAGCAGGCAACACTCGCATTCGTGACAGTGATCATTTTCTTCTCTCCAAAATGTCTCGTCAGCGACGACAGTCTTTGTGTCCAAGAGATGAATATAACTGCTATTTATTTTTCCAAAGGATGACCCCTGCTGTTATCACGTGACCTCTAGTTGTAGACAAATTATTTCTCGATAACAACTACAATGTAATCGTGAAACCCGTGAGAGAGGAAACATCAGACGATGACGGTGCAGTAATTAACAAAACAATTTCTCAGGTACAGTGGAACCTCGGTTAACGAACTGAATCCGTTCTGGAAAGCTGTTCGTTATCCGAAATGTTCGTTATCCGAAACAATGTTTTCCATAAGAAATAAAGGAAATAGATTTAATTGGTTCCCAGTCCCTGTTGACTCGCTAATATTTGAAAGTTACAGGCTATAAAGGTATTTGTTTTAATGAGAACAGTTATAATGCAATATAAATGGAGTTAAATAAACATAAAAACATTAACGAAAGCATTTAACATCAGAAAACTCGTCGTCTTGACGACGTGAGTGGATGGAGGTGTGGGGAGGAAGGGGTGGAAGTACTGCTTTGATTCCCCCTCCATGAGCACACGTGACATTATAAAATCGGGGGTGACTTCCCTTTTCTGTAGCTTTGAGGTTAAAGAAAAAACTTGTCCAGTTTCTGTTCCTTCTGCCTTTTTGTAAAACTCTTCAGTAAGACGACATCACAGATCCGACAGACGCATGCCACCTTCATACTTTGAAATCATTTCCTTTTTCAATTCATTTGTTGGCCGCTTCCTTGTCATTACCTCACTACTATTAATTGCTCTTAATCTTCTTTGGAGCCACGATTGAGGATTATCTTATTAAAATAAAGCACAACAATCACTAAATAAGAAGGATGCGCATAGATAAGGAACGACCGATCATAACTGTGTCTCGAGCGCGAATGATGACATGCTGGTCGGTCACGTGTGGTTCATGTGGCTGTTTGTTATCCGAAATTTTGTTCGCTATCCGAGACAAATTTTTAACGAAATTTTTGTTCGTTAACCGAAATATTCGCTATCCGAGGCGTTCGCTAACCGAGGTTCCACTGTATATAGGAAACAACAGAACAGTTTTAGGGTTTAGACTTGTCTGAGAACTCGTCTACACTTGAGACATCTACGGCAAGGTTTCGTGAGTCTTTGTAGTGCAGCGTACACACACACAATCACACACACACAACATCGCATAGACAAAGAAATGGCTTCATAAAAGCATCAGCGAATATTGATTTATTTTATCAAAAAGTTATTGACGACCAATTTTTCTGTTGTTGACTTCTCATTTCATTTTCACTAAACAAACAATCATTTGTTTTCAACGATTGTATTAGGGATTGTTTAATTTGTACGAATATAGCATACACTAATGGTGAACATATCTCTTGCATTTAAAGCTTTTATAAATGTTAAGGTAGTAAATACATTCATGATGACTTCATTTTATATTGAAACCGTACGAAAGGAAGGCTACACGAATTACAAGGTATTCGAGGGGTTTGTGGTGGACTTGTGTCAGAAACCACAAGAAGACTGGTAGCAATGGCAGTCATCTGCTCACACAATGGCGTAGACCCACCCTGGTGTGGGTTGTGCGTTGCTTTGCATTTGGTCATTCCTACTGCAGTTCTTCTTTTTCACGCACAGGTTCAACAACTTGTTTTCAGCCCTCTGTTTGTTTGTAGTCGGAGCATAAAACATGCAGCGGTTGCTGTGATATGCATAAGCATTTTCATTCTCGTACGCGGCTCATCGACTCTCCACGTCATCAGTAGAGCCCACGCGCAGGACAGCTTTCCTCCTGATCATTAGTTTCAGCTCGGCTTGTCTTGTCTTTTCTGTACGCATTGAAATGTTTTCGCTGAAACAAAACTGAAATGTCAAAAATAAAATTCAACTCATCCGCTGTTTATTGGCGTCTTTCTGCTTCACTTCCTCCCTCCTGACCGCACATCCAGTCTCACACACACTAAACTCTTGTAGCGCGTGCAGGTAATTGTTGAACTCGATTATCATCTCTCGTTTCATGAATTCTTTTCTTAAATGGAATGCATCATCCATTAATATCCATTTTTTGTTGTTTCCCCCTTCTTTCATTCATTATATACAACCTATAACTTTTCTTAAAATCTAGCTGATAAAAAAAACCCACACACACAGATTGATGGTAAAAAATAAAATTCACTTAAGTGCTCTGCATGCTCTACCCCATTAGTGGCTCAACAAAGTCTTTCCTCATGATAATTTTCCTCTTGATAGAGAGTTGTCATATTCAGCAGCTTATTTATTATCTTGTACTTTATATCCTGTAATGGAAAGAAAATTGTCTTATTTGTCATCAAAAATTCGTTCTTACCTAGCAACAAGAGTCCGAAGATTGTCCGAGTGCAATAGCTTCTTGTGTGTCGCAGACCTGCCGAGCTCACTCCCTCGTCTCGCGTCGTCAGGTTGTTTCACCTGTATCTCAACTCAACATTTCTTTTATACTCGCCGACTAAGAATTCCCAGTAATCTATTCACTCTGTGAATATTCCATTGACCTACATTTCCTATCTCGATTCCTGGAGTCACACCCTCGCTACTTTCGTTAAGAAAATGGATTGCACAATACGAATGATACACCTGTTACTGTGTAAGAGTTGCAATTATAAAGTGTGTAGGAGGTGGAGGGGAGGATAGGTTAATACTGGTCACTTTAAGGATATACTTTTCTCGCGCACGAGGATACATTGTCACTAGTATGATTAGATGGGTACTTTTTATACAATTGACTCCTTATTTATGAATGACCGTCAGTGTGTCCATCTCCATCTATCTAGCTATGCAGCAAAACCCACTTTTGCATCCACCTCACTGGTTATCCGTCAAAGAAAGGAAAGATATTATTACCACCCCAACAACAGACTGAGCCTCCTGCTTCCCTCCTACAACTGAGCACCGAAGAGCTTCAGGCTTGGACTGATTCAAACCACATGTCACTCAACCTCCAGAAAACTGAAGTCTGCTTCTAACAACCAAACAGAAAAAGAAACTTAACCACCCTATTTCCAAGTATCTTATCGGCACTCAGTAAATATTGGAAGTACAGTCACCACATCTCTGACACAAAAACCTTCAAGCTGTCAAGAATCAAACTTTTCCTAGACCCTCACGCGAGAAAACTCTTTTATACAACTCATATTCAGTCGACCCTTGACTGCACCTCCACCCTCTGGTACTCTGCAAGTGGGAGGTTCCATAAAACCTCTAGCAACTGTTGAAATGCGAGAAATTCAGTAGTTTTACTAAAACCAAAAACACAGTCAAATGATTTCACCTCTTTGTGCGTCCTTTCCCTAACCAACAGACTAAAATTCAACAAATGTATTTTCATTTATAAAATACTTACTGGTATACTGTCTCCCAGACTAACTTTCCTATTTTCCTACAATAACACTAGAACTTCTTTGAACTTAATATTCCTATTCCTTGAGTAGACCTTCTTAAAATCAAGTCTGAGAGATACTTCCCGACTCTAGGACCATTGTAAATATCTGTTCTAACCACTAGTTTTGTACATATTCATCTTGCGCTCTCTTTTGATGACATATTTTATGATTACTATTTATTTTTTTTAGTAATTCGTTAACTACTTTGCTTATTCTTCCTTCACAAAGGGCGAGGTGAATAAAAGCATGTTTTGATTACTCTACCACCATTTGTAATATAGAATTGACTTTCTCCTTTTCATTTATTAAATTTTCTTTCATTTAAAAAAATCTCCTTGCCCTTTGCTGAGATTAAATGATATAATATTATCGCTTTATTATTGCTTTCTTATATTAGCCGGATCTGCATACTTAGTGGGTTAACAAAGCAAAGCACGTGTGGACTGATATTTGAATGTTGATCATTAACTTTTTTACGGTCATTTTTATGTATGTCTTTAAATTGAACTATTCAAGATCCAGAGTCTTGAAACAAATCATTCATATAGATAGAGAGAGACGGGAGAAGGAAAGGTGGAGGGTAGGAAGACAAGGAACGGGACAAAGAAAAAAATATTGTGGACCCCAGCAGGCTGCTTCCTGCGAACTTTGCATTTTTCAGAAAAATCGTTTTTTAGCTGGTGTGGTCTCTCTTTACCTCCCTCTCTCTCCCTCTCTTCCTCCTCGGCGCCAAACGCGTGTTCGGCAGCCATTGGTTAACAGCGATGAATGAAGCAGGTAGCTGAGTCATAGGAGGTGTGTATAAAGGAGGAGGTCACAAGGGTAGTCATGCGTCTCGCCGGGTGACTGGGAGAGAGTTCACATCTCACATCATACAACACCCTACCACTGTCCACTGGGTTACATAGGCACTCGTCTACACGCTTGTTTTACAAGGTAAGATTATTTCAATTTATTAATGACTCAAAGATTTTTCAACTTGAGGACGCACTTAATAAATTACATACTTTTCAACTAAACTATTTGAGATGAAAGCAAATTTTAAAAATTGTTTTGCGCAAGAGACTTTGGGGGATGAATGTTTGAATGTGCTTTAAGCTGTGTATTGTGAGTAGAGTGATCACGAGACAGGTTGTAAAGACTGTGGTAACATTTCAATCTTGTATTGGTACTGTTTTATGGTTTGTGCCTGACATGAACAATGTCCATTTTTGTAACCGGTTTTCGATACTTGAGTGGAAAAAAATCATCGGTCACGTTTCTACTCCATATTTACCTCTTACGATGCTGTCACTTATTTCGTGTGGCTTAAAACTTTGCTTTCTTATATTTGCTATAGAAGCGATTTTAATCTGTTTCGTGCCTTCTTTGGAAAGTGTTTTGTAGACTTAATAGTGTTGGAAGTTAGTCACCCAATCTCAACTACCCGTTGTTGTGGGTTTTTCATCTACCACCAGCTATCAGCTTAGCTGGTGTAGTAGTTACAACAGACTATCCGTCAGGTTTAAATTAAATGACACTAACCATGAAAAGACATATTTGTTTGCGAATGAAAGTAAAGGAGGTCTATTATTGAATTCTTCTTTGAATATTATAATTAGATGACAGGGTTTTTGATAATGTGTCTGTACTGCAGACAAAAATAGACTGTATGAGGAAGAGAGAGAAAGAGAGAAATAGAAAGAGAGAAATAGAAAGAGAGAGAGAGAGAAAAAGAGGGAGAAAGAAAGAGAGAGTGAGAGAAAGTGAGAAAGCGAACGAGCGAGAGCGAGAGAAAGAAAGAGAGAAAACAGAGAAAGAAAAAGAAAGAGAAGGAGGGAGCGAAAGGGAGAAAGAGAGAAATAAAGAGAGAAAAGAAGAGAAAGAAAGAAAGAGACATAATTTCAAATCACTATCTTTTTCCAGAAAATGAATTCCCAGAAAGTGTCTACCGATTTTTTAGAGTACCTGATCGTGATGAAGCTCGCGATACGGGTGGGCTCTACGGTCGACCTGCAGAACCGACAGTCTCAGTACTGTCGTGAAAATCCTCAAGTATACAATCATCGCTGGATGCTGTATGCGGACACCCAGAACATGAAGTGGCAAGAAACCAGGCTGCTCCAGAAATGCCAACAATTCGGGGCATGCCCTGAAAATGATCAACATGTCAGCAACAATACGGAAGCTCCAGGATATGTTTATGTCATCCTGTAAACTCCGTGTCTTACCAATGGCGCTGATAAACGACTCTTAGCTTTTCTTCGTTCACTGTAACATGGAATCCGACACGATTACAAAACTTGTAAACAATATCCTGGATATCTATAAATAATTCTTAAATAAGTAGATTCCTACTAAATGTGTAACTTTTGTGCACACAGTAAACACTCAGAATAAGACTTCATCTGTCATTTGTCTTTCTTTGTACTCAGCGTATTTCAAGCCTAAAAAATAATGAAGTTAAAACCATTGTTGCATCAAATTCTGGAAATAAACTTCATGAAACAGTCCTATTTTGCCTAGTTTTAGAGAATGAGTAAAGAAATGAGTGAGAGGGACCCGAACTTAAACTCGTTCATTGACATCTGTACGACATCACCCTCATGGTGATGTGATGTGAAAAAAAAAAAAAAAAAAGAGAAAACAAAGAAAGAAAGAGTATTGTGTGTGTTGTGTGTGTATTGTATGTGTGTGTGAGTTGTGTGTGTGTATTGTATGTGTGTGGATTGTGTGTGTTCGGGTGTGAGTTGTGTGTGTGTATTGTATGTGTGTGTGGGTTGTGTGTGTGTGTGTATGGGAGGGGGTTGTGTGTGTATTGTATGTGTGTGTATTGTATGTGTGTGTGGTCGGCTGTGTGTGTGTATTGCATGTATGTGTGTGTTGTATGTGTGTGTGTGGGAGGGGTTGTGTGTGTGTATTGCATGTGTGTGTATTGTATGTGTGTGTGTGTGTGGGTTGTGTGTGTTTGGGTGTGATTTGTCTGTGTGTGTGGGTTGTGTGTGTGTGTGTGTGTGGGGGGGGGGTTGTGTGTGTAATGTGTGTGTGTGTGTTGGGGAGGGATGGAGGTATTTGGGGGTTTGTTTATCAACAGCTCAGGTAGTAGTCAACCCTCTGCCCTCTTCATGATATCAACCCCAGTGTCAGGGAGTAGGGTGCAACCCTACTAACCCCAAGGCACCAGCTTCTCCTCCTCGAGGAAAATGTTGTCAGCTGCAGTTGCCGTGTTATTAATTAACAGGGCTTCTGCTTACGCAAAAAATTGCGAACAGTACGCATTAAAAGTTTGGAGGACTCCTTCAATTGTCGTCAATGGGGTCCCCTTCAAATTTGGGCGAAGAACAGTGACCCCTTAAAAATCTGAAGAAGGGGTCCCTGGGACCCCAAAGAATTTAGCCTTACTAGAAGCCTTGAATTAATTAACACGTGACTCATCCTGTTATCAATTGACACCTAACGGCTGTGATGCTCAAACAGCCCCAGTGAAGTGTTACAGACAACACTTATCGATGAGAGAATGTAACCTTTAGACGGGTGAGACAGCAGACGATGACTGCACAAAAACACACATACATAATTATCATCTACCCATTCTACCGGATTCAGACAGCTACACATGCACCAGAGTAGAAAACCGCACACAATAACACAAACACTTGCCATTCACACTTTTTTCAATTTTGAACTCGTTATTTTAATTAGCCTGATCTGCATACTTAGTGGATTAACAAAGCAAAGGACGTGTGGACTGATATTTGAATGTTGATCATTAACTTTTTACGGTTATCTTTATGTATGTCTTAAATTGAACTATTCAAGATCCATAGCCTTGAAACAAATCATTCATATAGATAGGGAGAGAGGAGAATGAAAGATGGGGGGTAGGAAGACAAAGAGCGGGACAAAGAAAAAAATAGTGTGTAGCTCAGCAGGCTGCTTCCCTAGAACTGTGCGTTTCTCAGAAAAATGGTTTTTAGCTGGTGTGGGCTCTCTCTCCCTCTCTCATGCAGAAAGGAAAGTGTCGAGCTTCTTGCTATTTACTGGTCTTTTCTCAGAAAAATCGTTTTCTAGCTGGCGAGCGCTCCTTCTCCCTCTCTCTCTCACAGAAAGGAAAGTGTCGAGGCTGCTTTCTATTAACCAATCATTTCTCAGTAAACATCGAATCATGAGAAAGAGGGCGTGGCTTCTGAGGAACGGGGAGACCCGGAGGATGGTGTGACGAGCTCTACAGTCGGGTATCGTGAGGTCCACAGACTTGACTGACGGCTGTCAGGCTTTAAAAGCCAGAGACACACCTGGCAGCCACAGAGGGAGGCTACCTACAGCTCAACTCATATCAACAATACAGTCCAGTCGCAAGGAAAGGTAAGGACGGTTTACAGTCCAAGTACTCTTCATTCACTGGTGTGTGATGTCCGTCTCCTACTCTCATTTTAACACATTAACAATATGTGATGCAGAGTTCAGCTTTTCTGGAAAAGAAGGGTTGAAATGCCATGAAAACAAATAATCATTTGCATTCATATTATCGCTGTTACATGCATTACATGTGTATTTCTCTACATGCCTTCCTGTCCCCACTCTCTACATTCACACACACACACAAACACACAGCTCTCTGTGTCCTTTGTTGACAGATGACAAGGATTATTGTAAATAAACGCCACACGTGCCAGTCTGCATTTCTGTGGATCTGGTGGGTTAGTGGGTCTGTTTGTGATCAGGAAACTTCGGACAAACAATCTATTTTTATTTCCAATCGCACCAGCTAAATAATATTTGTAATATTCCTTTAAGGAATCTTAAGTGTGTGTATGTGTGTATGGATGTGCTATGTATATATAGGCGTGTGTGTACTATTTTGTGTGATTGTTCGCGAGATGAGATAATTTATACAACTCGTCCTCCACAGTCTGTAACAAGTGAGAACCATGAGGACACAACAACGAACTCAAGCCCAGCTCCACAAGATGATGGCGAGGAACACTCTGCTCCGTGTGGGCGCCACCAACGATGTGGGCAGACGGTGTGGGGAGTACAAATATGAGAGCTCCCACGCCTACCACAGCGGCCGCACCATGTACTTCGCGCCCACCACCAACATGAAGATGGCGGAGGACCGTTTGCTGACGCGCGCTGACGCCGCCGGGTGTTCCCGCAACGACCACACCGCCAGCAACGCCCAGAGTCAGCAGGGCTTTGTTTACGTCATCCGCTAACCCCGGAGGTTAGGGGCAGCCCAGCTACCTGGGGTCTATTTATGTACATGACATCATGACAGGACGCTTTGCCCTTCTGATTTGACATCAGCAATATAACTCAAGGAATGATAATAATAACAACAATGATAATACAGTAACCGAACTGTGATCGTAAAATTTAACGTTTATCGACTTTACATACCAGAAATTGTTAAGTGAGTAGAGAAAAAGAGATTTTCTATTTTTCTTATTTCTTATTGTCTTTTCCCATTCTTCTTTGTCGTTTTTTTTAAATAGATACCCTCCTAAGTTCGAAGTTCAGACAACCATGGAGACACGTGCAGTAGTAAGCTACTCACTGATGTTTATGAGATGATGTTTACACCTGACATTAAGTCTACAGACGTTTGGTGTTGTCCATTACAGACATAGTTAATAAGAACTATTGTTACTATGCTTTCTGTGATTATTTCAGTATTATTTCGTCATCTTGTCCCTAAAGATGTCGCATATTTCGGGTTATTAGTTTTGTACTTTCATCTTTATAGTTAACTAGGACCAGACTGTAAGTGAATACATACAAAATATGACAGCCACAGTATTGAAAAAATTGTTCTTTCTAAAGTGAACCTGTTTATGAATGGCATTACATAAACTCACATCCCAAATGATTTGCTTTACGTTTTTGTATTTAGCTATAGCTATATATATATAACTGTGTGTAAATGCCTGTATGAGTATGTATGCCTGCCCTTGTGAGCAAAAGAAAAATTTCTGTCTTGGGTATCCTCGACAGACAATAATGTCTGATTTGATTTGATTTGATTTTGATTGTAGTACAACGGCCAAACGTACAATATCCAGAAAAAGAGCAACATTGTGTGTGTGTGTTACATGAGTGTGGTGTGTGTTACCTGTGTGTAAGATGTGTGTGAGATGTGTGCTACATGTGTGTAAGATGTGTGTTACCTGTGTGTAAGATGTGTGTTACCTGTGTGTAAGATGTGTGTAAGATGTGTGTTACATGTGTGTAAGATGTGTGTTACCTGTGGGTAAGATGTGTGTTACCTGTGGGTAAGATGTGTGTTACCTGTGGGTAAGATGTGTGTGAGATGTGTGTTACATGTGTATGAGATGTGTGTTACATGTGTATGAGATGTGTGATACATGCGAATAAGGTTTAACCAGTATGAAGAAGATACTCGGTTGACTGTCTTGAAAGAATCAAGCAGAGGTCACGGCTGTGACCCTAGTTACACACAAGCATACATGTCAAACCCAGTCTTAGTCATGCAGAAACACAGTCCAACGCACCACGTGACAGAACTTGTGTTTTTTAATGAGCCAAGACACAGATTACAAAAGAGGAACATGGCATTCATATGTACATGTAAGAGTTCAGGTCTTAATCATTATTAAATCCGCTGACCTGCCAGCCAGAACTCCATTTACATACAGGCACGCACTTACATTGGATTGTCCTAAACATGGCAGATTTCTGTGATTGTTGTCCACGCGCGCACACAGCATTTCTTTTGATGTCACCCAATAATACATAGGACAGCCTGAATTATTTCTGTTCACAAAATATTTTTCTTTTTTCAAATTTGCCTTTAAATTTACACTAAAATTAAGTTGTTTTCAAACAGGTACGTGTGAGATGCTTTTAAAAACCCAGATTTTTAATATAAAGCATGCCAACAAAATTTGATTAAATAAGCGACAAACAATATTATTGTAAAATAGTTCTGAATATAAAATACACACTGCACACCTGTAAAACATTTGGTATAGAGGACAGACATAAGTGTAGACAAATGGAGGTCAAAATTAATTTTTTATGCTGGTTACACTTTCTTAACATTACGACAGGTTCACAAAAATTGTTGTAAGAATGCGAACATTAGAGTATCAGAGCTTTTGTCAGTCAGTCTCCATTATCCAGTGCATGCGTTACACGACCTCGCGCAGTAAAGCCTCATGTAGCGCGGATTGGAGGTGCACTCCCCTAGTTGAGCCCAGGTGGCGCAGTTGCCGCTGGTGTCCTGGTCCTGACAGGCGGACAACCGAGAGGACACCGGTCCACACACCTGGCAGGACAGCTTGCAGTGCGACAGCATGTAGTTGGGGTTGCGAGTGCACTCCCCTTGTCTAGCCCAGGCGGCGCAATTACCGGAAGTGTCCAGGTCCTGACAGGCTGGCGGCGGCGGCGCCGTGGAGGATCCTGTGCACACGCTGCAGGACCTCTTGCAGTACACCAACATGTAGTCGGGGTTCACGACACACTCCCCCTGAGAGGCCCACACGCCGCAGCTCCCGGATGTGTCAAGGTCCTGGCACTGGGGGAGGCCAGTCTTGTTTTGAGACGATCCTGTACATCAGTAGTAGATAGTAGTCTCCCTTGTGCTCATGATTTGCACTCACTTGATTTTACTCTCTGTCAAGTTCGCGCAAGAATACACAACTCCCCCCTTCTCTCTCTCACACACACATATGTTTTGAGGAGGACAAGAAAAGACTAGACTGTCAGTCGTCTGATATTTATCTGTGCTGTTACTTTCATCGGTCCTTGCTTCTATTATCTGATCCAGTTCATTTGTCAGCTTTGTCAGAGCTATCGCTATTTCTGTTGATGTTGTGGTTTACCTGCGCACTTGTTGCAGGACTTCTTGCAGTACGGCAGCATGTAGTCGGGGTTCTTCTCGCACTCCCCAGCGGCGGCCCACGAGGCGCACTGCTTGTTGCGGTCGACACACGCTGCAACAAAAATTTCTACAAATGGGAATTCATTTCCACACATGTACAGTAGAAACAGAAAATATTTATTCCAATAAACCTATATCTTCCGATCCAAGTACTTTTTTTTACAATAAAATAGATTGTAGAACAAAAAAACAATAGCCAAGACTCTGTTTCTACTGGGGGTCGAACCGAAGACCTTCCACATGTGAAACGGACCTGAGTACCCTACGGCAAATAGTGTTGTGAGTGGTCCTCAGGTTTACTAAATAACATGGACATTGACTAGCGTGTCACTCAATACCATGCTGTAGAGGAATGAAATCCTACCGGTGACCTCGCCCACTCCAGGACCAGTGCCGGTGCCGCCAGTCCCGTTGCACAGTTTGTAGGGCGAGCCGGGACACCAGCACCTGCAGTCCTTGCCCACAAAGCCCTCACCTGGACAGTCGGTGTCCCGCCTGGTGCAGTTGGGGGCTACAGGGTTCAAGACATGAGAACAGAGGAGTGGTTCGTTAGTGCTAGTCTCACCAGTGGGAATGTTGGAGAAGTGTGTGCGTGTACATAATTTAAGTGACAGGATTTTATTCTCAATTCTAAATGACAGGATTTGACACCAAAGTGCATGTTTCCATACACACCAGTCGATGTGCTATGTCAGGATATTATCTCAAATTCCTGTTATTTAAAAGAACCATTAAAAATCTTGTTTAAAAATCTGTACGTGTGTGTTGCGTGTGCGTCTGTTGGTGTGTGCCTACCCTTGACGCACGGGTACATTTTGTTCATGTTCTTGATGTCCCGGAAACTCAGTCCGTTCTGGTTGCCGATGATGTCCTGGTACTGCACGTCGCTGGTTTTGATGGTGATGCCGCCGTTGATGGAGAATGCCTGGCAGGCGGAAATACATTAGTGGCATTAGTGTGTCTGTACTATTTACATTAGTGGCATTAGTGTGTCTCTGTACTATTTACATTAGTGGCAATAGTGTGTCTGTACTATTTACATTAGTGGCATTAGTGTGTCTCTGTACTATTTACATTAGTGGCATTAGTGTGTCTCTGTACTCTTTTCTGCAGTTTTATTCTTTAAGGTTTTATTATGATGTTGAAATGGTTTTCTCTCTGTGTTACTTCATTCCTCTCTCTCTCTCATGCTCGCTGTAGTTCTCTGTCAGCGAGTTTGTATGCGAGTGTTTGTGAGTTTGTGTGTGTGCGTCCAGTCACCGGTCACTCACTGTCTTGCCGTAGTGCATGATGCTGTAGTAGTCGTAGGGGATGTTGTAGTTCTCGATGACAGTCCACGTATACTTCTGGAAGTTGAAGTACATGCTGGGCGAGATGTTGCCGCGGACGACAGTCACGTAGGTGTCACGGTCGGGCCTCGTCTGCTCGTGGTTCAAACCCAGCGCGTGGCCCACCTCGTGGATGACGATCTTCTTCTGCAACCACGTGACCACAGAGTAACGTATGTCGATAGACAATCACAAGACACATAACCTAAACCTAGAGCTAAGCAGTCTCAGGAAAAACAAAAATGCTATTTGGAGGGAGAGAGAGAAAGGAGGAAGGGAGGAAGCGAGAAACACGAGAAGAGAAGGAGTGAAAATGGAGAGAAATGTATTGCATGTCTGTGTGTGTGTGTGCGCGCGCGTGCTGTATTTCTCTGTGCTGAAAAAAACAATATTTTTCAAGTTGACACGTGCTTTTTTTCTCATGAACACGAAGATGGAGATATGCTGGCATTAGAGCTGACACACAACTCTCCGACCAAGTATGTGACACACCGTGGCACAAGGTTCAGCCATCTAATTATGCTAAGTTATGCTAATTAAGCTGTTATGCTAATTATGCTAAGTTATGCTAATTCTGTCCTCATGTTGTCCAATATGTCCCAGTACAAATCGTGCCTGTAGTTCTGCATGTCACGTGGTGTACTGTGAGACACCGAGATGCAATTAGTTGGCGCTGACATCAGGAATGTGATAACTGCTCTCATTAGCTTGTGGAGCGGCTGACACGCTGTCGTCTGCTGATTGGATGATGACGTCACGAGCTGAAGGAGACAACACCAGGGTGGGTGGGTGAGTGTGTGGGTGGGTGAGTGTGTGGGTAGGTGTATGGGAGGGAGAGAGGGAGACTCACCACACGGCATCCAGCAGCCAGACCCACTTCCTGTGTGCCGCCAACCATCCCCACGCGCGAGTAGCAGCTGTTGAAACACGAGCGTACATTTTATATACATTCATGACGAGGTTGATGGAAGAATACAGGCAGACAGACGAACGTAATGACCATATTCTTGTTAGCTTTATCTATCGCTTCTTTTTCAAAATAAACAAAAAGTTAGGAGACAAACAAACAAACAATCCCCGAAAGATTGAGCTGCTGGAGATATGAAAGAAAGAAAAAAGAATGAGCGAGTGAAAACACAAATAAAGAAAGAAATAACAAAATAAAGAAAATGTAGGTAGGTCAACTAAATATACACTTATATGTTTATAAACTAAATTTGTGATCGGTCAGGCGATCAATCGCTTAAAATAATTCTGAAGTTGGTGATGCTTCAGTGGTGAAGGAAGATGCACACTGGGTGGGTGAGCAAACTCCAGGTTGACTGTGAACGATGTTCACATTCTTGCCTCCTCGGTATCACTGCCCCCTCCCACCCTCTTACCCTCCTGTTTCCTACACCACTGTGATTGAGTCTCAACATCACTAAGAGAATTCCAAGACTTTTTCCCCGCTCCCCCACTTCCTCACTCACCCTCCCCCGTTCTCAAAGCGAAGTCTGTTCCTGTCGCTGGCACTGGCGCGCCGAAAGGTGAGACAGGTGTAGCGGCTCCAGTCCCGCAGCGCCTCGTCTATCTGAGACACCTCACCTGGGGCTGTGTAGACAAGCAACAATCTGCTGTTGTTACAAACACAGCAACAATCTGCTGTTGTCTCAAATAAAAGTGAATCCAACATTAGGCAAAAGAGCACATGTGTTTCCGCTGGGGTTTGAACCCAGGACCTTCCGCGTGTGAAGCAGACGTGATAACCACTACACTACGGAAACCTCTCTCGTGAAGATGGCTGTTCTTGAGTTTACTACGACCGCCTGTCATGGCAGCAAGCACAAAGCAATTATTCTTAGGTGTTCTCTTGCTATTACTATTACAGATGACGACGACGACGACGACGACGACGACGATGATGATGTCATTATCTCTCTATGGCTAAATAATTATGACACCGGTTATGTGGAGCTAATAGACCTAAATTGCATTTCTGATTATTTCCATGCAGACGATTGCTAATTGCTGGTTATGTAATTATGACAACACTGTAGCCTATGTTAGAGCGCCATTAGCGCCATTAGCAAGAGGTTGTGGGAAGGGCAGAATGAAAATTCTTGTAATCAAGAGCTTATTTAATTTTGGTTGCATCGTTGTTGTATTACTTCTTTTCGCTTCATCGACGAGTGCTCGGTTCTCTTAGAGCTCAAGATTATCAACATACAACCTACAATGTTTTCTGTTTTCCTTGGACCTTCACATATTTTGGGGTTGCTCGGTAGCAATCGACTGTGTGGCCCTCCTGATTTCACTAAGTAAATGAATTTCTATTGGTCTTCATATGTGAATATTCATCCAACCCCTGCAAATAAAAATAAAATGAAAAAAAAAATATGTTTCCGCTGGGGCTCGAACCCAGGACCTTCCGCGTGTTAGGCGGATGTGATAACCACTACACTACGGAAACACTTTGCGAGCCCAGCGCTGCCCTGTGGTTATTAATCACAATCAGTAGCCCTAAACTCAGTTGTAGGTTGAGGCTGAAGTGTCCCAGTTACATTAACAAATGTCCGATGTCTGTCAGTTTGCTCTCTTATCTAACATGCAGTGCAAAAGAAAGATGGAGGAACAACGTGGGACTGCATGAAAGGCGATGAAGTGATGTGACCTGTGGAGGAGACTGACTGAGTGCAAGCAGCACTTACAGAAGGTGTAGGGGGCGATCTCGTAGGGCACCACCCGGTCAGTCCAGCGCCGTCCACCCGCCCCCTCCTTGATCGCCTCCCGCTTGCCTGACCCTGAACTTGCAGCGGCGCTGTTCACATAATGACAGTGAACACTGTACAGCTCTCACCTCACCCACTGCAGGTATTCGTGTACTATACATGCTTTGTCTACACTCTCTACACGACACAAACTGACACTAGATTAAATATGTATTTGAACATTTTAATTAATACTATCCACACGATATTACTGCCCTTACTGTATGGAACCTACATTGCACAAAGTGAAGAGTAGATGACACTAATTAATTAACACAGTGGACAGTGTGCTGCATGAAAATACTACACACGTGTTAATAAACTCCGCTGTCGACTGTCCATCTTCCATCACACAAAATGTTTTCAGTAGACATTGCCGTTTACAGTACATTGTTATGTAGACAATACATAGCTAGTATCGCAGACATTGGCTAGTACATTAAATGTTCTCTATATACAGTTATTGTATCAGAACATACGGGTACTATTCAGTGCGTCTATTATCGTCTACAGATAGACGGCTGGGACAGAGACCCTATACATCTTGTAACAATCCTGAATTATGATCGATCCGTTGTTTATACTTACATGGCGCTCTGAATGGCGTTCCAGTGTTTATTGTTTATACTTACATGGCGCTCTGAATAGCGTTCCAGTGTTTATTGTTTATACTTACATGGCGCTCTGAATGGCGTTCCACTGTTCGCGGCTGTACAGCATGTCCATCTCTACTTTGACGTCACCGTTGCCCACGTCGTAGAAAAACTCGAACTCGCGACCTGACAGCAACACGTGACATGATAATTACATGACTTCGCACCCTAAAGCTCATCACATGCTGCGTGCGTTAAAAAGATATCCTTTAGTGTGTGTGTGTGAATAGAAAGTGTGTATTCATACCTTAATTAAATAAACACCAATTAAGATTGTACTTAAGATAAATTTACAGAAACTATTGGACTAAGATGTGCGCAGGCAGGCCCGGTTCTACCTATTAGGCGAACTAGGCAACTGCCTAGGGCGCAGCGACCGAGGGGGGCGGAAAAAATGGCCTGCTGTTTTTTTGGTTTTTTTTTTAAGATGAATAATTTTATGGAAAAATATCATTTTAACAAAATGAAATTAGCAGGACACTTTTCCTCTGCTTGTAGACTGATCACCATGCTAGTTTCTCAGTACATGTATGACAGGAAAACCCCATTATCGCATTATCCCAGGGCGCACCTGCAGTGACCACAGCTAACCGGCAGGCAAGTAGAGGGGGGGGAGAGGGGCGGGGAAGGGCGCTGAGAGGGGCGGCGTTGGTGGAAGGCAAAGGAAGGCAAAGGACCAAAGGTGAAAGGCACCTTTTCCTCAGCTTGTAGGTTGACTTCACCACGAGTTTGCCAGTTCATGTAGTGATGTAGTACAGCAAAACCCATTATTACAGGGCGCACTTGAAGTGACCAGCTAACCAGCGGGGAAGAAGAGGGCGGAGGGCGCGGAGGATAGACAGCGGAGGGGCGGGTTGGTGGATGGGACTCAGTGCGGACCCCTACGATGGAGTGGACCACATTCCACTAATACCAACCTCACCTTTCTTTCTTTTATCCTACTTTAGAAGAGGTTCCACACTTATGCATTGAAAACACTGCAGGTGAGATCAGGGACAGCAACACTGACTTGAATTTGCTACGCGAATTTCTCTTTGGTTATGACAACAGTTTTACGCTCAGTATTGTTTACACTTACGAACTTTCAACCCGAAGGAACTTAGCTAATGTCACGAACGCGTTCTTAGTTAATAAGAGTATTAAAGTCTTTAGCAGACAAACATCAAGGTAGAGCCATTTGAAGTTTATAGCATATCTATTTACTGACACTGATGGCCTATAGTCTTGTACTTACTGTTGTGACTCATGGTCGTGAATATTTAACTTTCTTATTAATTATTAAATTTCTGTTCAATTGGTGTATTACGCTTAATTTAGTTGCCAAATTGTAATGTTTATCTTTATTATCTAAAGTGCATCTGTTTGTCTACAGTTGAAATTGATAGCTTGTTGTTATGCTCCATTGACAGAATATTTGAAATTGGTTATTAAGAGATAATGCGTATTAAGACCTACAGTCTATATACTGTATACTTCTCTTGTTTTCAACAAACCCTATGCTGGACACCACGCAGTGTTGATCCCTGGACTGTGTTTGGGGAGCTGACACCATGATTTACAACTTTGCATTGTTAGTGTCCAGAAGACTCTCTCTTGACAGACTCTCTCATTGCCCGCCCACCTGTGACTCGCTGTGAGGTGTGACTTTGGATGGGAACAATATAGCTGCTATCAGGGTGGTCTAGATGCTGGAAGCTGTGATAGCTTGAGTTTTAGACCACACAGCAAAATAAGACCAGAGTAAGGTGCTACACATTTCTTGTCTCCATCAGTGTGCACTCCATAAAACCTTTTACACGAGTGTTTGAAATCCCCTACTCATAAGTGTAGGTCTGATTTAGGAGGCATGCAAGTATCCATATGTGTATGATGCTAGCCTGCAATTGAAAAACAGACGTACTTTTTCTTGACAAAAAGTAGTTCTTACTTATAAGTTATTAATCAAATCTGACGGAAAATTCTCGAAAAAGATTTAATTTTAATAAGCCATTCTTTGACACTTCTGGGTTCTAACGCCTCTGGTCGTAATGAGTTCTTGTAGAAAACCGCTTTTCTACTATTTTTAAGCAGCAAGCATGTAGTCAGTTGGGTTTTACTTCTTAGTTCGTCTGTAAGATGAGAAAGAAGAGAACGATTGAAAGGACTTGCCGATGGAGGTGCTATAGGTGGACAGGCCCACAGGTAGCGATAAATCTGTCACAGTTAATGACCAGTCGGATCAGATTAGAAGACTGGACAAAGGTGGTGCGATGTTACTTGATAGTTGTCCGTGAGAGGAGAAAGAGAGAAGAGAGAAAGTGGGGTGGCTTAGTGGAGAAGGGTAGAGATAAATCTCTACCACTTTAAAGACAGTCAGATCACATTACCAGGGCTGGACAGCCGAGACTGAGGAAAGAGGTAGTTTGAACTTTGAACTTAAAACCCACTGGACGATGTGAAAACCTCACTTGTCTGAGCGACTGCAGACATCTCGTGCTGCTGTTTGAATTGACTTTGTAATCGTCTGTTCGGGTGCTTGGAGCTATCATCCTTCCACAGCTGAGTCAGTAAAGGTTGTGAACTGCATTTAGCCATGCAAGACTGAACAGTGCTGCTGTCTACAGCCACTTCATGAGAGTTTGTACAGATAAGTTCGCATGAATTTTATACACTGTGACATAGCTGTATATATTTTATTAACACGATTTATGTCTTTCTTTACATTAATTTAATTTCCTTATTTCTTATGGTGCTTATTTTGATTGTGTGGATGCAACGGGTTGCGATAGCGGTGGTGTCACTTTTTGCAAAACTTTTCATTGATCAAACGGGTCCGTGACAGTCTTGTGGTCTTTAGCACATCACAAGCGAGTTGAGTTCTGAGACAGACCGCCGCAATCATTACTGGTGATACTTAAGCCTAGCTTTCTTTGAAATTTCTGATAAAAATAGAATTAAACGTATATTTATTCCAATACGAGTACGAGATCTGTAATGTCAGTGACTCATAGAGTCATTTTGACATGGGGAGGGGGGGATATATACATAGCGGTAAATAAATGATATAACATGGTTCACTTTTTGTGAGGTGGGGGAGGGGGGGCGCAGAATTTTTCTTTCGCCTAGGGCGCAACACAGCCTAGCGCCGGCCCTGTGCGCAGGTCCGGCTGCCTCGCTCAGTCCCCCTAGTGCGGACTAGACACTGCTATACCCGACTAGTCTCGCCATCCGGTTGCACTGCTAGCAGCTACCCATGTCCGAGCTAGTAGTCACGGACTGTTGGTTTTACAAAAACTTTCACTGGCTTCCACAACGAAACGAACTTTTGTACAGGGGAGATCACTCTTATGTACAAAATGGCTGACCCAGCACGTGTGAGAAAGTCGAGTCGCTCAAAATCCGAAGAATGTTCTTTGACAGAGGCAGTTGCTTCAAATCAGATGTTGCTCCTATGAACATTTAGCTCAATGGACACCAAGAGAGAAAAGCAGGCGATGAAAGATGTGGTGAGTATGATATCTGCTCAATCGTCGGCTGAGCGATCGTTGGATGAACTGAATAAATGTTTAAGAATTTTTTTTGCCTGTAAACAACCGCAAAGGTAACATAATAGTTATTTGGTTATGTGAAATCAATCTGAAAAGTAAAGTATCCCTCTGGCTGACACTGATAATTGTTTTATTATTCTCAAGTGAAGAAGAAATGGAAAGACTTTATTTGTATCTTAGCCCCCTCACCCAAAAAAAAAAAAAATGCCCACAGCAAAAAAATATCCCTGTACATGAGGAGGTCCACAACCCCAGATCGCAGAATTGATTACGTTAAGTAATCCTAGATGTGTTTGGAATTAATAATCAAATTTTCAATGATATTGAACTGGGGTAGTGGTGGGGGAAAAACCTTTCAGATGGAGGGAAGTTAAATTTTCTTTCTCTTCCATCACATCAGTTACTAAAAAAAAATATTTAAACACTCTGTTAAAACTACCATACTTCTTCTGCCTGTTTATTATTCAGCTTGTCAGTTATAGGTCCTAATAGTTGAATATGTATTAGATCATGTCATTATTAGTCAGCATTCATTTATTGGTTGGTGCATAGTGTGCGATATGTCTGTTATGCTGCATGGTACCAAAATTCTAACGTTAAAAAGCTTATATCTTTAGTTAAAAAAAACACAGAAAAAAAGGTGCAAGAACTACAAATCGCAAGAGACTTTTGGAATAAAAGGATGTGGATACACTTTACTCTTTCAGCACCTGCTGGGGACAGGAAGGTAGTAGGTGGAAATCATTCTTCCTTCAAAAAGCTCCTAGCAGAAAATATTGTGTGCATATAGAGAGTGCACCTTGCAGTTAATTTGTAATTTAAGTTTATATTTGTAGGTATGAATGTTGTATGGAAGACAGTGCTATAAAAAATGGAGAAACAAAGCCAGTCCTAATTGGGTGAGTTGGCTTGTTTCAGCTATATTTTGGACAAATAAAGAAAGAATTGCGTTTACAACAACTTCTGCTTTTTTTCATGGTTTTTTTTTTTATTATTATTTTCACTCAAATCGCATTATTTAATTAGTTCTGTTTGTTTCAGGTAATGGTGGTAGAACAAGATTATGATGACTCTGGGGTTTTGGAAGAGCTGGGAAATGCACAATGTAAGTAGTTTATATTATAGTTGCCTGTCACTCAGGAATAATGGATATGTGTTGGAGAACATGGTGACATTAAAGTACATTTCTAAGCAATTGATTTACAAATAATCCACATGCATAAGGCCATGCACATATTTTTTTACAAAAGACTTTAACATAAAAATGTTGCAAAGTCAACAAAGACTTGTAACAAATTTACCAGCAATGACAATGAAAAATTGACTTCTATACATTATATACTTTTTATTTGATGTGTAGGCTCAAATCCTCCAGCAATATCAACTACAGCTGTTAAGGCACAGATGCAACCACCCCAAGGACAGAATGACATGACATCTTCTGATGAGAAAACAACTGGCCAGTGCAGCACACCACTACTGACTTCTCAGTCAAAAAAAAGGTGTTACAAGCGGACTATATGTACATATGACACAGTGGACATAGCAAGACAAAACAGAAAAAAAGAAAGACTATGTATAGAAGAAGAACAAATCAAAGCAAAAACAGAGAAAATTAAGGCAGACATAGCAAGACAAACCATTGAAAAAGAAAATCTGTGTATGAAATTAGAAATAATTAAGGCAGAAGTGCAAACGACGAAAAAAAATTGTGAAATCCTAGATCTGATAAAAGAGGTCTTCCTCTTGGAAAAAGAGGTCCTCCTCTTGAAAAAGAAAAATTTGGAAAAGCAGTTGAAAGATATGTGATTTATGTGTTGGAATGTGTATAAAATTAATTTTTCATGTTTTTGTAATCATTAAAAGTGAATTTTTGCTGTAGGCTAGGTGTTGGTTTTCATTCTGGTCAACTGCATGGCAAGCATATCAGGGATGTAATGTTACTGCTCTCTCTCCCACCTATTTAGTGGGCTCTGGTCTATTCAATACAAGTTCTTCTTCTCTCTCTCTCTCTTTGCTTTATTCAGGTGATAACGAAAAAAGTTCAGTTGAAAAGGTGAATCCAGGAACAAACGCATTATTGTAATTCATTTAATTGGTATATCGAGCTTTATAAAAATGACAACATGAAGTGTTTTTCATTATGCAATCTTGTGAAGTACATTTGCCAATACCGTGCTTAGCACTGTTGAATATCTATGACAGGGAAGCACTACCATCTGAACCGAGTTCAACAGCAAATTTCCCCAGTCGGCCTGTCGGGGTTGGGGACCAGTGACTCATTAGAGGGTTGGGGAAGGTAAGGCAGCGATGGAGGGGAGACGGACATGGTACTCACATAAAGCTGGCCCCGAGAAAAGTAAGATCTCTAACACCTCACTTCCCAACGACTTGAAAAACGTCAAAGTGAAAATATTTGCTGGAATGAACTTTCCCCATGTGGGCTTAGTGCATGGATATTTATTACAAAGAATTAGTAATTTGTAAAAATACAGCGTAAAAATTTAAGACGCCACTAACAAAGTCATCAAGGTGAATAAAAACTTATTATTTCTGAATCGCTTTCGTTCTTCGTCTCCACCCCTCACACCTTCCCCACTACCGAAACCATGGATTGGTGTTGAGCGGTCCAGGGGAAGTAATTCAGTATTGAACATTAAAAGCTGCCTTCGGGATTGCCGCCCCTGGGAGATTGGACGCTGGACGGCTGCCTCGAGTAGTACCTCAAGCACATTTCCTCCACTTCCCTCCCTATCATGTCGAGGTATCTGCTTCAGGTTCACTACATCACAGGGTGGATTAGCAGACTAACACCTAGTTACTAGCACACTAACACCTAGTTACTTACTAGAATTAGCAGCTTCGGCTATGATGGAGTCAATAGTTGTGGCAGAGGTAAGTGAGCTGAGCTCGACCACTGTAGCCTGAGAATAATCGAACAGAAAAATACAAACATTTTAAAACTAATGTATTTAATTATCATCTTCCTTGATACTCCCCAATTATCAATTCTGTATTACTTTTCATCAACGATAAAATTAGTGGATTAAATCATCATGTTCGAACCTCTTTTTCCTGTTTGCCAACCTGCTTGATACATGTTTCTGGGTTTAAACTGTGCTCACCTGTTTGAATACTCACCGTTATTAATAGAAAGACGCACAAAGCAGCCATTACTGTTCTTGATATCCTTATGAACTGTATCAGCAACTCATCAACTGTCAGCAAAACAACAGCGTCGACCCCCACGCAACGACAGAGACAACGACACGAACACCGTCCTCACCCTGCCGTTGACTGACGGCTCTGGCACCGGCGCCTCGTTCTCACCAGACCTCAATTCCACAAGACTTGTCTTTCAGCCGCCAGAAATTAATTCATTGGAGCTCAATCATTTCCTCACCTCACACGTGTACTTAACTCTGTTCTTTCTGGCACCAGAGTTAATGCTGTGCACTTTGGCACGTGTGGAAATGTCATGTTAATTGACAGTTAGTGATTTGGATCAATCGTCAACAGCGTCTAATAATTATGTATGAAGGAATTTGTTAATGAGAAGAGATATCAATGATTACAAAGGATGGGACTGGCTATTACTTATAATTAGAGAAGGGAAGAAAATGTTACCTCATTTGGAGGTAGCCTCCGGCAAAATATCAGGTCAGGACGACTACCTAGGGTGACATGGAGGGTCTGTGTGGTGCCGGGCTTTGCTGATGCCAAGTGCTGTAATTGCCGTTGGTCAAATCATTACCACAGGTGAACGCTGAGGGCACCTTAAATGGAATTATTTCTGGTGGCCAGAAATAGGTTTTCTGGGTGAGAACAAAGAGATGGAGTCCGCATAGGTCATCCAGACAGGCTTTTCAACAATTAGTGCAGGCGTTTGATTTATCCACAATGCACTGGGCCACTCAAGCACACCCTCCACACACACAGAGCAGAGAGTATGTTGGCATGATCCTCTAATCATGACGAAACGCTGACAAATTCGTCAACAACTCACTAGAACTTGTTTGTTTGTTTGTTTGTTTGTTTGTTTGTTGTTTGTTGTTTGTTCGTTCGTTTCTAGTCTGGTCCACAAGCACTATCCGCGACAGCATGCATGAATGCAAAAGAGAAGAATGTATATTGCTATGATAGTAGCTAATTAACAATTATAACATTCAAGCCGGGTGTAGACACGCTCAAAACAAAACAGTATTTCGTGTGCACGGCAAATAAATAACAATGTTTTACTGATGTGAAAGAGACTCGATGTAAACAATATTATACTATAGTGTTCTAGTCAAGTGAAAATAATAAACTTCTCCCCCCACCTTGCCGCTGTCCCCCCATCCCCACTGTCCAGCTTTAAGCAGCTTTAGTCAGAGACTAAGTGTGGAGCTGGCGGCTAATTGAGTCTCCACCCGACTGTTCATCTTGCTCACGTCTTCCTCCATCTGCATCAGTCAGTGGCGTAGGTAGCTGAGGGGCCTTCACTAGGAGAGTCGGGGGCGAAAAAAATTCGCCAGATATTTCACTGACATGGTAAATCCGATTGGTAAAGAGTAGAACAGAAAGCATTGGCGTAGGGACCGGGGGTGGGAGGAGTGGAGATCAAGGGGGTAGCTACCCCTCAATAAAAGACACTGAGGAGGCAAGAATGTGAACGTCGTTCACTGTCAGCATGACGTTAACCCGCTCCTCCCTCCACCACAGCCGAGCAGCATCCTACGCCACCAGAAAGTACAACAGCAGCCACAATAACGTCGGCAGCAGCGAAAGCAACAACAACAACAACGACGACGACGACGAGGAAACTGGAAAGGGAGTGAAAACAGAGTTGCTGTCTACAGAACACTTCAATAAAACATGCCTGAACCTTCATCCGTTTCCGTAGTGTAGTGGTTATCACATCCGCCTAACACGCGGAAGGTCCTGGGTTCGATACCCAGCGGAAACAAGGTTTTACTTTTCTTATTCTTCTCACTCTTTTTTTAAGTTTTAGTTATCCCCTCTTTTTTATCTTCTCACACACACACGCACGCACATACACACACCCCTCCGATCCTGTGCTATGATATTAATCGCACAATAATATTTATCAAGCGTTGTTTCATCAACATCAATATTTAACAGCAACACCGCATTCATAGTAAGCAAATCATTTTATTGCGCATGGGATCCTGTATGCAGACAGAAGTATAGTACATAAACAGCTGTACAAATACTCCACAGATATATGAATGGTAAGTATTTTAAAAATAAATATTTAATATCAATTATATTTGTGTATTATGCTATTAGTGGAAAAAAGGTATTTTTGAAACAACAAAAGGTACACAAGGCATTGCAGATATCTGCGATGGCACCACACCAGACTTATTTTGATCTTTACTGTTTCCTGCCAACAAATGACCATAAGAACACCCATCCACCCCATCTACCCCACATAAAAGTAGAAAAAAATACAACAATGGTAGTGAACTGTTCACCAACATCAGTTGATGAGACAAAATTAATTAATCTCTTTTGTGGTCAATTCTGTGAAACCCATAGATGTCAACAGTACATTGTTTTATACAGACAAGTGTGTGGCTGGACTACACGAGGCAACCACATCCACAGTCACAGCCACAGCCACAGCTACATCCACTGCCACATCCACTGCCACACTGCCGAGGGAATAATCACTAACCCTGTAAGGCTCAAGTAATCCCTTGAATTTTAGTCCCTCCCAACTGTCCTTACATATAAACATATGTACTTTAGGTACATGGATGGGGTCATTGTTTTCTTCTTAGTCCACCTGGAATATTTTTGTGTTCAGTGTGATTGGTTTTGTGTCGGTGGTGTGGATTCCAAACTGCAGACATACTCTTATGCAGGCGTATGACAAGAAGACAATATTAGTGTATGTAGTGTATGACAATAAGACAATCAGTAGTGTACACAGCTTATAAGACAATCACTAGTGTATGTAGTGTATGACAATAAGACAATCATTAGTGTACATAGCCTATGAGTATAAGACAATCACTAGTCTGTGTGCCGTATGGCAAGAAGACAATCATTAGTGTACACAGCTTATAAAACAATCACTAGTGTATGTAGTGTATGACAAGAAGATAATCACTAGTGTATGTAGTGTATGACAATAAGACAATCATTAGTGTATGTAGTGTATGACAATAAGACAATCATTAGTGTAGGTTGTCGCTGTTCAAAAGTTCCATTTGCACATCAGCAAGAGCGCGTGATGTGTCACGTGAAGCACGTGTATAAAGTCTGACACGCAGCATCTACTTGATGTTCCCCTTTTTTACATTTTAATGGTAAAATAATTATATGAATATCTGGCAGGTTATAATACAGATATATAAAATAATACAATACATGTATATGCAATACACAATCAGTAAAGGAAGACTGCTGGTAACAACTCCATGGTTAAAACGGGATTATACAGAGAGAGCAGCCAGCAGTGGGAAAGGACAAATAAAGATGGAGAGGAGAGGAAGAGAAGAAAGGGGAGGAAAACGGGCTGAAACAGGCTGAGTCCCGGCAAAGTGGCATCAACATCAGCTACTTCATCTGCGATGACTGAAGTCATTGACCCCCATCGTCCACACGGACTCTGCGTAACGAAATCCCTGCGCACATGAAAGGAAATTCTCACATTTAATTACTACTCGAAAGAAAACAAAACTCGGAGTCGTCAGGTGTCACGTGTTTGTTGTAACATGGCGAGAAGAGATAATGATAATGTTGCACGTGAACAAGTGTGTTGTATTCAATGGTCCAGCAAACTGTCTCCAGTCAACCGAAACACGTTTCACCGACACAGCCAGTCCCCTCAATCTCACCGATGTGATGAGAACAAACAAAGCTAATTGTCATCAAGGGCAGCCCTCGCCCCTGTAACACATGACTGATGCGATGCCCTTACAAAGGTCACAACACGAACGTCACATCACTTACAACCGCCGTCAGTTAATTAATGAGATCAATACAGGAATGTAGTAATTAGTTACAATTACACACAGCCACAACGTCTACTTGCCTGCACTCTGGGGACAAAGCTATTCACATGCTACTTCTGGTAAGTGCTTCTGTCAACAGAGCCCCCCACCACCCTTTGCGCCTCCACCCTGAGTACAGTTGCCGACGTGGCACTGTGGTCAGGGACGTTAACCTTATGTCACGTAGGTCACGTATGTGACCCCCGCTACTCGGTACGATGGTCGTGCACCTGTCTGCCCTCAGTTCTCGGTTCTGAACTACAATAAAATAAAACTGTCAGCTTACTGTCAGGTGGACAGGACTTTCTCAGGTAGGTCCAGCCGTCGTCAGCACGCGGTGTGACGTCATGAAACTTGCGGCACACGGAGCTGCTGAAGATGACGACAGTGCACGTGCTGTCCGCCTCACACAGCGCCTTGCACCGGGCCAGGGAGGGGGAGTACAGGGTCTCCACCAACACACTGTCGTCGACTGACGTGTCGGCCAGCTCCTCCCACGTGCACGGCGCTGCTGTTGCTATGACAACAAGATCAACAACAGGGGAGAGGTCAATCATGTTTGTTGTGCCTCCTCACACAGTGAGCTACTTAAGAAATACCTGACTACCAGACGCACTTTACCCACAGGTATCGTCATATGATGCTTGTATGAGTGATTACTGACAGACAAACCGAATAGTAGATATCAATATACACGTAAGTATGTGTCTGACGGTTAATGCTAGACACTCCAATCAAGATGGCGACTTTAGGGCAACATTACAAGTCAACAGATCAGTTTTAAAATAAACGACAGAAAAAGTTAAATAAATTTACAGCACACATGGCTGCTGTGATATTCATCTCAATCTGATGTGCACGAGAGAGTCTACAGCGATAAAAGAAAAATGTTTCTGCTGGGGCTCGAACCCAGGACCTTCCGCGTGTTAGGCGGATGTGATAACCACTACACTACGGAAACTTGCGACTGACCACCACAAAACAAAGTAATAGATAAAATAGATATTTCTATCTACCTGGTGCTGCCGATGTTGACGAGTCTGACAAAGCTGATGTCTCTGCCAGGACATAGTCTGTCGATAAGAAAATATCAGTGCGACAGCTCGTACACAACAGAATTATTAGAATGAATTTTATTTGAACGTAAAATCTTCGTGGCCGTGAACACAAAAAACATGTAAATTTATAGCAAAAACAACGGATCCCAGGTGTTAGCCAGTAGATAGGGAAGCTGACAAACCTTTAGCTTCGACAGGAGAGAGAGCAGTTAAGTAATATAATTTATATATACACACCTGCTGGGTTGTCCTCAGGTGTGACTGAAGGCTCCATCGAGGTTGGGAAGTCTACAGTCATGTTCTCTGTCGGCGAGAAAAAATGCAATAAACATCAAGCCGAAAAGTTTGTAAATGTTGCTAAAGACAGATGAGTGTTGACGACAAGTGTTTGTTGATTGGAAAACATGTAGAGTACATGTACGATATATATATACACACACAGAGCAGCACATCTTCCATTACACTGAGTACATATGGTAACTTAGAGGCCAGCTGTGGGTCAGTTAACTGTTAATTAATTGTCTTGTCCACACGAGACGGAGAAAGCCGTGGGAAGGAGGGGGACCCCATCAAAAACCTTTAGTGCGGCCGCCCCCCTCCCCGTACATGAACCCTCCCGGTGAGCATAAACGTGAGGGAGAAGTTACAGTGAAAAGAACGATTTTATCAACTGTTGTAGTGGGATTGGTGATTCAGAGCTTTGTATTTAAATGTTTGAAAGTTATGTAAGTACTAAAGAGAACAATTAAAATAAAAATGTGAAAAGACCAACAGCCTTTCAGTCTTTAATTCTCTTATCCAACCTGACTGCAGGATAGATGATTAAAAGTAATGAGAAAAAAAAAATGTTTCCGCTGGGGCTCGAACCCAGGACCTTCCGCGTGTTAGGCGGATGTGATAACCACTACACTACGGAAACAGATAGCAGGAGCGTCCCAGGCTGAGCTTGTAATCACAGTTCTACAGAGTCACGATGTGTCCTTATCTTGTTTCAACAATAATAGCTTCTGGTAGGGACACATTGTAAACATCTGTCTCAGTCCTGGCTTCACGCGTTTCATTTCCCAAACAATATATACAAACTATATATACATGTCGTCTCAACAGAAGAAATTCACGATAAACCAAAGGTTGTCAAAGTGTGGGCCGCACGCATGTCAGATGACAAGACACATACGCGGCTGACAGTCACCATATATGTCATCAAAGTATTGAAGAGAACAATTAAAATAAAAGTATGAAAAGACCAACAGCCTTTTAGTTTTTAATTTTCATACACAACCTGTCTGCAGGATAGATGATTAAAAATAAAGAGGAAAAAAAAATTTCCGCTGGGTCTCGAACCCATGACCTTCTGCGTGTTAGGCGGATGTGATAACCACTACACTACGGAAACAGACATTAGGACGGTCATTTTAATGTGAAAGCTTTCATAACCAGATCAGGCTGCCTTATATACTGTATGAACTGGTGATTGAAGAGAATCATGTACCAGAAAGATAATAATACTAAAACATTTCTTTTTACAGACAAAGAAAGCAGACAGCAATGAGAAAGTTACCTGTAGAGGCACAAAACTTTTGCAGGTAAACCGAGCCTACGTCATCAACTGGCGTGACGACATGATCAAAGACGCGGCACTCGGGTGCGTTGAACACGGCCACGACACACGCAGGTAGAGAGTCGCAGTACTCAGTGCACTCTTCTTGCGAGAGGACAAAGGTCGTGTTGGTGGGTGGACCTTCTGCCACCGATGTGTCCGGCAGTTCCATCCACGTGCAATACAGCGGCACTGACACATAGAACAGTGATGTGTCAGGATGTGGGAGGACGACACATAGCATGTGTCATAGACTTATGTTTATCTTTGGTCAGTTATCACACATTTAAATTCTGTTTCACACTTTTCACATGTCTGCATCCTCTGTGTAATTACACAGTCTTTAGATAGAAATTTGAGATTTTGCAAACTTTATATTTTTAAAAAGTTCAGTTCTGACCTGTCGTTGACACTGAAGTTGCTCTCCTAGTCCGACAATTGACTGAGTTGTAGACTATAGAGGTTTGAAGTAAGCAAGTCCGATGGCACAAAGCTGACCCTAATCACTTCTCTACTAGGAAACTGCTGGATTCATCTCAGGTCACATTTGTGTCCAACTTGTCGTTCTGCGTGGTTGCACGTGCTCGCGTGTTTGTGTGTGTGTGTGTTTACATATGAGTGGATGGGTGGGAGAAGGTGAAGGAAGAGTGCCGCCCAGGTGTAGTAAGGGTCTGTGTATGTGTGTATATATGGGGGCGGGGGAAGAGTACGCGCATTATGATTTGCATATGTGTTACCCATCTTACTAATACATGTACTAAGATACCTGTAGCGGGTTCTGTGTCAGTCCAGGTGTTTACAGCTGAAGACACTGATGGAGACACTGTTTCTGCGTTGGCCTCGATTTCTGGAAAAAAATTCATTAGAAATAGTTTTTGGGAGAGAGAGAGGATAAGCAATAGTAAGTTTTCACACTTGATAGTGTACCAAGAGATTGTCGTCAGTTGATGAGAGCAACAGTCAGGGTGGAATGGACAGCAACAGACACGTTACAAAACTCAACTCCATGTGCAATTGGAGAATAAATAAATATTAGGCTTGCCACTCTCACTCTCAACAGTTAAAAGAAAGACAGCGATAAAAACAAGTAACGTGGCCAGAGCGACAGACAGTCCACAAACACCTTACCGTTGTTGTCTGACGATGATGTAGAGGTAGCCAGCGTCCATGGTGGAGTGTCTGAGACAGATGTTGGTGGCAATAATGTCAGTTGAGATACGACACATTCAAATCGTGTACACAATTCAATGTCAAAGCTCAATGCTGCATGTCATGGAAGGTAGACAACGGGCAAAAAGACCAGCACTTATATATATATACTGTATACAATGAGGACGTATATACCTCACACACCAACACAAACATTGCAGCCCTCGCCAGACTGTCACAACTTTCTCTCGCAGTCCTAGCGAGAAGTTATTTCACAGCACACGGTAATAAATTGAAGCAACAAAAAGCAGACGGCCTAAGTGACAATGGTAACGATGAATAATGTGACCAATATGAATAGTGAATGTACACACCTGTCGTGACACAGGTCTTTTTAAGGTACTCCCACCCCGGCTCATCGACTGGTGTCGCCCCAAACACTTTCCGACACAACGGCGGGTTGAAGAGGACGGCCTCACAACTACTGTCCCGACGACAGGATTCCTGGCACTCTTCTAGAGAGGAGACGGAATCAGTGTCCACTTCCCGAACCTGTTTGGCTGACCTCTCTTGCACTTCCGTCCACGTGCAAAGCTGCGTGGTGGAGGGCACGAAAGCCGTTGAAGTGTCGGCTGTTGGATAACCGCACATTAGTAATTAAAAACAAAAAGATTAAAAACACAAGATGAATAAACATTTTTATCTACACAAGCCAGATAGGAAGCAAAACGCACCTGCAGGAGTACAATACTTTTTCAGGTAAGTCCAGCCTACGTCATCAACTGGCGTGACGTCATAACTGAAAATCCGACAGACAGGGGAGTTAAACACGGCCACGACACAGGCCGGCATGGCGTCGCAATATCCGGTGCACTCTTCTTGAGAGAAAAAGTAGACCGTGTCAGTAGGTGCACTTTGACCCCCGGACGTGTCTGGCACCTCGATCCACGCACAAGATGGCGCTGGTAAAGAAAGAGCAGAAGTGATTGGTTTATGAAAGTCACAGACAGAAGGGAGCACATTGTAAGCTGATGATAGAACGAACACAGCAGTTTGCACTCCTGTGTGGGCGTGTGACGCTGCGTGTGTATGCATCATGTATTCTATAAAGAAATATTAAAAATATTTATTAAATGTATTTTACTCAATGGGGCAGTTAGTCAGTGGACCTTCTGAGGGAGGTAACTCACCAGGCTCTGTAGACGACGTCTCTGTTTCTGTGTCAGGCTCAGAATCGTCTGTTTTAGGTTCACTCGTCCTTCCATTCTCAGGCTCAGTCGGCGATTGTGTTACAGGTTCAATCGGTGATTCTGTTTCAGGCTCAGTCGGTGATTGTGTTACAGGTTCAATCGGTGATTCTGTGTCAGGCTCAGTCGGAGGTTGTGTTTCGGGCTCACTGGTTTCATTCTCAGGTTCGCTCGCTGTTCCTGTACCAACCTCGCCAGTCAGCGTGTTCGGCTTCGCTTCTGGAAAAAGAACGAGAAAGTTAAGCAGAAAACACGTGACTTGAACGTGACATTCAGTTACCAGTAAACATGCTGGGTCAAAGGTCACGACATTCACTAACATTCACATTAACAACCAGTTAACATGTTCAGTTATTCTGCGGGGCTGGTCATGACACAGACTGAATGGAATTACTTAAAGAACTGTCATGTTATTCACAAAAGAATGTTCATAAATAATTCCTAAAATACATTATGATTGTAGTAATCAGTTTCCCTACATTTTGGTAGATCTTCCCAAACATTATTATATATGTGTAGCAAGCATATAACTTCTAATGATGAGATCATCGGACTGTTCATAACCTATAAATTCACAAATTGCTTATTTGTATCCCTTAATAAAATGCATGATCATCACAATGAACAAAAACAGATCAACATTATTTAAATTAAAAGCGACCCAAGAGACTGGAGCTATAACGACAAAACAAAGGTTTACCTCTGCAAGACTTTCTAAGAAATGTCCAGCCAACATCATCGACTGGTTCAACACCGTCTTCAAATATACGGCACGCCAGAGGTTTGTACACAACAACCTCGCACCCAGGGTACTCGTCACAATACTGTTGGCATTCCTCTCGACTGACCAAATATTTCACTGCTGCAGCGCTTTTGTCGCCAGCGGAACTGTCGTCCACCCGGATCCAGGTACAAGGCGGCTTTTCTAAAATTGAATAATAAAAAATTTTTAATTTTTAGTGGCTTTGGTAAACGGATCTACTGTTAAAATGACTTTGGAGGCGGTCACCACTAGCAATTGCTGAAGGAAGGGACTGTACTCTGCTCTCTACTCTCTGTGTCCGAGACACGGTAAGCTCCCTTACATCCCACTGCCTCTACTGCCCCAAGGGAACGAGATTTTCACTTCTTAAGTTTGTGCACGATAACAAAGATGCATTTTAACAATACCTTCAGGTTCTTCTTTAACTACAGAGGCAGTAAACTCAGCGGATGTCGCCAAGGGAACCGATGTCAGTAAAGTAGACTCATCTGAGAGAGCCGTTGTTGATGAGGGGGCTGATGTGACTGGCGGCGCCACGTCTGCCATCTCTAGAGACAAAACAGTTTTTGTGTTGTGTCAAGCACTTAGTCATCCTTGTCTGCATAAACCACCTTAGTCGGCACTTTAACGAGCTTTGGTATAGATGCTGCGATACAAGGCATGTTTTGTTCTGTGCTTTACAGTATAAACCATGTTTTGTTTTGTTTTGGGAATGTGGCAAAGCATGGGGCACCGGTGTTGTTTTTTTTTCAACTTCTTTAAGTCTATGATCTCGGTTACGATCCACATTAATACAAACACACAAAAGATATTTTTTAGGCTTATGTATGTATTACACATTTCACAGGAATATAAATGCGATTTTATGCGTGTGCGCGCGCATATGTGTCTGTGTATTTGTCTGTGCAAAAGAATCCAGCTTCAATTTGTCTTGTACTCAGCCTGTTTTCATTTGTGCAGTTTGACCTCTTCTTTGCTTTTGTCGGATCTTTTAGCTATGTTTTTCAAACCATTTCCGAAGAAAGACTCTTCGGTATTGTAAATCACATGAGGTTCTCCAGACCCAGCAGAAAATTACTGACAAAAATGGAAGTTTGACTTTCACAGAGAGAGACCCTTCAATCGCAACATCGAACCAAGAAACGCACCTGTATCTTTGCAAGACTTTGCCAGGTAGGTCGTGCCGACTGAGTGGACAGGTGGGACAGTGACGTAGTAGACCTGACACACCGGGGAATTAAAGGTGGCCACCAGACACCTGCTGTCTGCATCACAGTAGGCCCAGCACTGGAAGAGAGACTGGAAGTAGAACCTGTCTGCTGCTTTGCTCTCGTCTGCTGCGCTGTTACGTATTTCATTCCAGGTGCACGAAAGCTTCTCTGAGTCCACGGCAGGCAGGAAGGCGGGTGTTGTCCTTGGCACTGTCAGAAAAAAATACGAAGCCATCCATGAATTGGAATACATAGAAGGAAATAAGAACAATATCAACTTTGCATAGTTTCCTATTTTCGGTTTAAACATTTAGTTTTCTTCAGGTATGTTAGTAGTAGATGTTGTTAGTGGTGACCTCTGAGGCAGCTTCTCTCTGTTTTTCTGTTTTGTTTACGATCTGTTCTAGTTTCATCGTTATCAGCTTGTGGATCTACATCTTTCTTTAGTTCTTCTGTGTGCTGGTTGTCTCACTTGTCTGGCTTTCTGCCTTTTTCCTCTGATCGCAGTGATCTCCCTTCTGCCATCTGGTTGAAGATGACTTTTGTTTCTACATCGTATTTTTCCGGTTCTCTCCATCTGATTTGGTTTTCTTACTGCATTCTTCCTCAGAGAAACTGGTTGTCGCCTCGTTGTGTGCTGTTGTGTCACATCACCTCTTCATCTTCGTGTTTTGTTTCTTCATTGGATTGTTATTTGATCTTCCGGTGCAGTTCACTGAGCTCGTCTTTTAGACAGTGAAATCTTATTACTGCAAAGTGCGTTGAGTCCTGGAATTTCTGGAGAAAAACGCTTTATAAGTGTTGTTATTATTATCATTATGATGTTTGTGCCTATGTTTTAAATATTACAGGTTGCATGTTTACCTGTGTTAACGGGCATGGCAGCATGCGTAAGAGTGTGTCTATGCAAGACTAAAGATTTGCCGTGTGGAAATAAGCTGTAAACTTTTACTAATATGTAGTAACATTGTATGAAAGTGTAGCAAAACTGTACTAAAGTGTATTAAACAGTGTTCTATAGTATTATAAAAATGTGGAACATTGTCCATCAATAACTAACAAAACGCAATAAATGTTCTTTAAGTGGATGCATGTTAATGTTCACTGCAAATTCTGTGCGATGACGAGCTGCACAAGATGGGGGCATAAACTAAAAATAAAAGCATTATCAAATCCTCCGAGTGTCTACTTTTCATTGTTGTACAGTGTTTCAAAGGTCAAAGGTGCTTCACCTGTAGTGCACTCCTTGGAGTAGTAGTACCAGCGCCGCTGGTGGAGTCTGGGAGGCAGCACGCGGTGGAATGTGTAGCAGGTGCGGTTGCCGTAAGCAAAGGCGACGCAGGCCGCGTCACTGGTGCAGTAGTCGCGACACCTGGTGACACTCGTCACGCTCTTGACGCTCGCGGCGCCGCTGACGTCAGTGGCGGTGTCCTTCAGCCGCGTCCACTTGCAAGTTGTCTCCCCTGAAACACGTTCACTTCTGTCCATGAACGCGGTGAACCTCTGAAATTATCTGATGGCCGCTTTCATGGCGGAGAACACTAAGGCCTTTAGTGATATTCACAAATTATTTAAAAGGGGGTTACACATATGGGATGGGAGTGGTGTCCCTTCGCCTAGCAGGCATGCTTTGGTTACCTCTCCACATTTGTGTTTTCTGGTTGGATTTGCATCGGCTTTGATTGCCTATCATACCGACCTGTACTTTTACGACGTCATCAGTTATGGTGGACTGTATACTTTGTGGCCGAATTTTTTTCCCCTTACTGATATCCACTCTCTCATAGTAGTTAATCGTCTCTGGCTAACGCCATGACAGTTGTGTGGCGAAATATATACTAAAATTACTGTTCAAACCATATTAACAATAGAAAAATTCATTACACACAGTCAAATATATAAGCAGCAGGTTAATAGCCATTAAAATATATTAGGTAGAAACATGAACTTGCGTTAGCATGGTTGAAGGCAACAAAAACTTAAAATGTATTCCGGTTGAGTGAAAATTATTGGCACTGTCTTTACATACTTTATGATAAAACCCGCAATGTGCTAATAGTCTTATCTGTTGTAACACTGAATGTGCTGATAGTCTCACCTGTTGTAACACTGAATGTGCTGATAGTCTTACCTGTTGTAAACTGAATGTACTTAGAATCTTACCTGTTGTAAGCTGAATGTGCTAACAGTCTCACCTGTTGTAACACTTAATGTGCTGATAGTCTCACCTGTTGTAACACTGACAGTCATGGAAGTCACCAGAAGGAAGGACAGGAGGCTTCGCCAGGTGGGGACAGTCCACAGCGCCACGTGTTTGTACACCATGGTGTCTGGCTTCCTGTTAAAGAAACCACACACAAGGGTTGGTAATTATTGGACAAGAACAGTTTGTCTATGGTGAGGTGGACTGGTGGTACACAGACAAGTGACTTACAAAGTAACTGTTAGCGCGGTCTACTAAATGCCAACGATCAACATTACACAGAAGGAATGTTTTGTTGCCTTCAGATGATACATTTCAGATGTACAAATCCGCTGTGTGGTCTTCCTCTTTGTCTCATATTATTTAAAAAAAGTTTACGTGAGTACAATTACATCAATTTTTAATCATTTTAAGTACTTCTAAAATAATACAATAACTTTCAACTTTGTTGTTACAATAAACTGAGTGTTATTATACAGTGGGCGGCATTCAATCGTGTATTTTCCAAATCCAGGCGCCATGTAGGGAGAATTAATCAGATTCAAATGCAGAGTAGTTGTATACAAATTATGCACTTTCTGCTCATTAGTTGTTGCCTAGGTATAAAGTATCCCACCTACAGACAGAAACACTTGTACAAGTGGTGAGCTTACATCAACATCAGACTTTGTTAGTCTGTGAAAGTATGGCAGCCGACACAACACTGGAAACAGTATTTACAAAGAAGGACAAGAGTAAAGAAAGTTAAGGTAAACCCAAACCACTGTTTTTTAGTGACAACAACAAACATTGTGTCGCCTGAAGCACATCCTGTTTCTCAGTGTTAGAGTCACTGAGCCGTTGATTTAGTGTAGGTGTTGAATGGAGCTCCTCAGTCGGCAGGTGAGTGTCACACGTCACAGGTAACGCACTGTTGCACACACTTTGTGTCATGTCACTCTTGTCAGGTGTTTGTCAGCTAGTGTCACAGTCCCTTGTCATCGTGAGGTGCTGCTCAGTTCAGCCACTGTAGCTTGTGTAGTGAGATGTTGCTCACCTGGCTCGAGGTGTTTCCCTGCTACCTCCTGATGGCTAGGTGCGTGCTATGCTAGAGGCTAGACAACCTCTGGTTATCATGTATTGCTATGCTAGGGATACCCGTTATTACCTGGTACTGTATTACCAGAGTAGGGGTACCCTTATAGTGGGTACCGTTATGAAGCTACGACTATGAAGTACCCCTTATGAAGAGGTGATCCTCAAATGCGAACAAAAGAGCCTCACTTGTCTATCCATTGGAATCAGAAAGTAATCACACTGTCTGTACATTCCAGCCATGTTGTCTATGCACTAGTCACCCTGTTGTGTACACTATGTTGTCTACGCACTAGTCACCATGTTGTCTACGCACTAGTCACCATGTTGTCTATGCACTAGTCACCACGCTATTTATGCACTAGTCACCATGTTGTGTACACACTAGTCACCATGTTGTCTATGCACTAGTCACACAATCACACTACATCAATGAACGTCTGCTGCATTAAAGTTCGTCTAGATTCTCATGTCAGACCCAACTGTCAGAACTTGTTCACTTTAGTTGCATGTCCTCTTTACCTGCTATGTTTACCTGCTATGTTTACCTGCTATGTTTACCTGTCATGTTTACCTGCGCAGTTTAGATGAATCGTAGAGATTTGATATCCACGTACCCGTGTAGGCGTGCATCTGTGTGCTTAGCAAGACCACCGGCAGCTGCTCATGCATACAACAGTTCTGGCCACACCCTGAACGTTTAGTAAGTACCCGACAGCTGATGAAGTAAATATATTACTAATCCCTATTTCCTTGTCTCTAGCGAAATATGGTTGGTTTTTAATTTTTTTTTATTTCATGATTCCAGCGGCTTGACACAAGAACAGGTAAAAAAAATCGTTTAGGAAAACAACGAATAATAATGTTGCATATGACACGTGGAAAGGTCAAGTTTATTCAAATTTAATAGCGAGACACACAGGTAGAGATGCATGGTTGCGATGAGCAGGTAAAAGAGCTCGACCACAGGTAAATACGAACGAACGATCATCCCAAACCATGCCACAATTTAACTAGCATGACAGTCAGGTAAAAGATGAACGAAAGGGGAGAATGAGAGGTAAACAGATAGAGATAATGGTGAAATAAGCAAATTAATAATGTGTGTGAGAGAGAGACTGTATCTCTAAATGTGGGAGACGGCTGCAGGACCGGTTGCACTCAGCAGCCTGATGGACGGGTAGATAACCCCTGTGATTAAATGAACATGAACGCTAGGAGTACGATAAATACCTTGAGAGTATGTATGATCCATTATATGTTAACAATATGAACAGTATGATAAATATGCTGACATGGTGTTAACGGAAGCAGCTCTTTGAAAAGTGTACTCACAGAATGAAAATTGACAGGTGGAACTCTTACCCAGGTTGTCCTCGACTATAACTCGTTTCCAGAATGTCTCCCTTGGTCACCTGCCGGCAAGTCTTGGAGAATTATGGGATGCGTTTCGCCAAGGTGAGCAGACTAGGTGTCGGCCATCAGCTCCTGGTGAGCAGAGACTCGGGTGGGTTCCTGTGTACATCCGCAAGCCGCCCACCGCCGGGGGTTTCAAGGTAGGCCCCTCCTTGCTTGCGAACGACTCCTCATGTATAAGGTGGAGGGCTTGTGAGTTGGAAGGGGGGAGAAATGTCTGTGTGCAGCGATCCGCTTGACAAAGGTAGAAGAGTGGGGTGCACAGGTAGATAGCACAGGTAGATAGCACAGGTAGGACCAGGTAAATAGTCTTAACGGGACCTACTTACACTGCTTGCTCCGCCACCCCCTCACAGTATCTAAAGGCAGGTCGGCTGCTTTATTAACATCCTTGGCTCAAGTTATTTTGTGGAGACATCTTCAGTCCCAGGCCAACATTCGCCTCGTTTGTGCGGTTATTCGTGTGTGACACATTTTTCCCCCGAGTCGATTTTTCTTTCTAACGCCCACCTCATTGCCATCCTGCACGAGTGGGCTGAACATCGTGTAGAGCGATAATAGGTGTCAGGGTACACGACCCTGCTCGTCTTGTGCTCAATCACCGAAGTGGAACCAGCAGAGAACGGGTATAGTCATCTGTGCTATGCGGACAATAATCTTTTCCCTTTTTATTATCGCCTCTCGTATTCACGTACACATACAACAAACACACAGGTAATCAGACAACAACAGCCATGCTGTCAGTAATACGAAGAAGTAAGCACAGTCCTCACGCACAGAATAGGGTGAAGGGTGGATTTCCTTTAACTTGCACTAAAGATGTTTGTTGTTCTCTCCTAGCCTTATAATCAATAATCAAAACTGCTTTCAATCAACTATTTGTTGCAGCAACAGGAAACACTAAGACATGATCAAGGAGAGTTACACAGGTGCTGGCTTTTTTAAATGTTGGAAAAGCAATGCTATAAATGTCCTCCATGCTGCTCTGCTGATTCTGCAGAGAGGAAGAATGTCAGAGAGGAGGAAGAATGAGTTACAGAAGTTATGCCGACATCAATAGGAAGGTGCTCAGCAAATGTCATTGTGGAGAAGCTTGTCAGTCTGTCAAACACTGACTTCTACTATAAAACTAATGTCAGTGACCCCATGTCTAGTACAGATCAAGGGAACTAACCCACTAATAATGTGGATAGTACGAGGTCTCTTGCGACGGTTACAAAAGAGAAGTGGTCATACATCCGCAAACCGCGGTCTGGGGTTCGATACTCAAGTTGATGCAGTTTCATACTTTAACTAATTTTTCCCGAAGTTTGTAGGGTGTGTCCGCGTCTGACTTGATTAGTGTTCATGATATGAAAGGGAGATAATGTATTGAAAATAAAACATACTGTGCTGGATTGTATGAAAGGGAGATAATGTACTGTGAAAGGAGTTTAAAGAACATTCGAGATCGAGTGACTAGGTATTTACTAAGACGTGTGTGAGGAGAGCAGGGGGAGGAGGAACATTGTTGTACGACTCAGGGATCGAACGTTGCACGAGTAGAATTGTCTCCCCGCAGTCCCGACACGTGCCCTTACTTCGTCTAAGCTCAAACTTTTTTTTAAATACTTCTTCTGGTGGAAAACAATCAACATAAAATGGTATAAACATAAAACTCTGTTTTGTTTGTTTTTGTTTGTTTGTTTGTTTGTTGTTGCTATTGTTGTTGTTATTGTGGGGTTAAGGTTCTTGTAACATAAGGTGACCAGTGACACACCCTACAATCCGCTTTTGACTTCGTGTCCCGCCTGCTCATCGGGCGAGACGCCCAATGTCCCGCTTTCTGGCTTTCTGGCAAGTCCATCAAATGTCCCGGATGTCTTTAAAAATCACTGTTTTCGGCGTTCTTTGACGGTGACGACACCATCATCGGCACGTGTCCAGCTTTCGCCCCAGAAACGTCTGGTCACCTTAGAACATATGTGGTTAAAGGGAGATAATGACGTTTATCTGGAACGCTTATTTGACGATTGCTTCCCTTGCATCACGGAGCCTACGTGTAAGCCAAGTTCACCAGAATGTCAGAGACATGTCAGAATATATATAATGCTTACTAAATGGCACACTATGTAGGAAGAATCAATAGGAATTGGAGTCCATTAATTGGACACCTGACAGTTTTCTTCAGTGCTGCAGTCTTCCCACTCAGGTGAGTTTTGATTTGAATGTCCGTGACCCATGATATCACTTAGAGGTGGTCGATTTTTTTCCCCTATCAAGCTCTTCCCGCTTCCAATATTTCTACCAAGCCTATCAGCCATCAACTTGGAATCAATTACTTGTCAGCCACCGCCACGCGGATTCTTTGACCACCTTGAAGTCCTAACTTACGATGTACTTATTTCAAAATCCTTCATTTCGTGTGTCTGTGTCTGTGGTCAGTCTGTAGGTGTGCTGTGTGTACATGATGTAAGTGTATACATGTGTGTATGGATGTATTTTGTTTTTTTGCTTGTAAGCTTAGTTTTAACTGGCATGTAAATAGTTTTCGTATTTGGAAGCTCTTTGGGCAAATTAGTTTGGAAAAGTAATCATGATGATTGATGATGATGATGATGATGGTGATTTTGTCCGCTGGGAGGGGGGGGGGGTTGTGATGGAATTTTGTGGTGAGGGAAGATGTAGTCAGGCTGTCTACACCAAGGTCTGACATGCTGTTGCTCACCCTCCATGCCATGCAGGGACAGTTACTCGAGCTGGCAGGCCGCCAAACATCACACTTATTATTGCCAGTCCGAGATTGTGGTCGGCAGTCCATTTTATGGACACTTCTTTTATGTCCACTTTATCGTCCCTTTGGCTATTTTTATGTCTTATCTTGGTGTGTCATTACCTTCTATAAAAATTGTTGTCAAATGTAAATATTCTTAGCAACCTCAGAGCTCTCTCTCTCTCCACACACACATCGTGCATTTGGACTTATTTACTTACTGACTCTAAGTCACATGGATAAAAGAATCAAATAAGCAAACGAGCGGACGCATGGACACGGATGCTCAGGTAAGCATAATGAGTGAAGAAATACGCATGTGTACAGACGTGCAAACACACACACACACATTTGATACATTCATTTATAGAACAGGCGGCAAAGTAAAAGAAACAGAGAAACTTGTTATTTTCATCTTGATGACAAGGGAGCTTGCGTCATGTGAAGAGGAAGTCAACATATTTTCATGGATTTGTCCAAATAAAAATGCCTTCTACACACTGGCTCCATCTGTGCCTCATAGAAAACCGGACAAAAGTGGGATGCTCAGTGTCCAGTCTTATCTATGAGCTTACAAATCGTTCTCCGCAAAAATGTCCTCTTTGGGAATATCCTGTTGTAGTGAAATTACCTTAAGGGTAATGTGGTTTATGTCCTAGGTGTGCACAGGGATGTCGGCCCTACAGTATCCCCACATCCCCAGGGACCGGTGCCAGTGAGAGGTAAAGAGATGCGACTGAAGGGAGTTTCCATTAGAAGTTGGACTGGAGGAAGGGAGCAGTCATTAGAAGGGATGAACACTGGATTCTAGAACAGCTCCATGGAGTGTACATGCCTCTCTGTCTCCCCGTATAATTGCTTTCAGGTCGCTTGTCATAACTACATCAGTGCTCATACCCTCCCTGCCCTAGCGGCTCTCTGTCTTTCTCAATTCTGGAGAAATTCCACCACTCAGTCTGCAAATAGCGAATCGATTAAAATTCAGAGAGAAGAACCAGACAAACCACATTATGCCAGGCCGAGAAACGACTTGCTACTCAGACCAGAAACCAAATTTCACTATTTTTAAATAATTTCTTTTCTATCTACTTTAATAACCTCATATAAGAAGAAAACTGAGTGAATTAAAAAAAATAATTAAAAAAATTAAACAAAATAAAAACGGGTGGTGAGGGGTGAGAGAACTCATTCTGCACTGGTGTGAGGTGTGTGAGGTGTAACCGTCAGTAGGCTCACGAAGGAGGAAGTTTATTTGTTTTTGTGTGGTAACCTCGTCTCACTTTCACTGATGGCGGTGAGGCCGGGCTGCTGGCCACCCGCTGGCTGCAAACGTCGTTAGGCGGGTATGATTTCACAGGAATTGCAAAGTGTTCCACATCGATCACAAACATTCTGAGGGATCAAGGGAATCGGGTAGGGAGCCAGGCAACTGAAGATTCCAAAGGATGTTTAGAATTAAGAATGAGAGTCAATGTGTGCGCATGTGCGGGATGAACGTGTGCTTGTTTGTTTGTTTTAGAAAATATCAAAACATGAAATAAAGATGAAGATAGAGATGTTTGTGTTTGCAGAGCCACTTATGTATCAAATACATCTTTTCACGTAGCTGCTTCTTTACTTGTCTTCACATTGCTTTTGTTTTTTTTTTTCTTCGAGAAGCTGCTCTACGCATGCGCGTAAGAGTCACGTGACGAAGGGAAGGGGACGCGAGGTCACGTGATTTTTTACAACGCTCGAGATAACATCATTACTGCTGACGTTCTCCAAACGGAGAAATGGACTCGAGCTGTGCCCACATCATCGACTGGGTGGACGGGAGCAGTTGTCTGTTAGAGACAATTAAATTGGATTTGTGAGGTGGGGCCAGCGACTGGTGGTGCGCGTGGTGCGCTTGGCGCGCGGCAGAAAACAACGAGCTGAAGCCACAGATACTAGTTCTTCTGCAATTAATGATGGACAGCTCATTTCTAAACAGCTGATACTCTTTTTTTCATAGGTACACACCAATTGCGATTCTTCAAATTTCCGAATATTATTTTTTCGAGAAAGGAGCAGTTCTCCGTTGAAGTCTGCTCATTAAGAGTTCATAAATTCATCCCCGCGTGTTAAGTTGTTTCTTCAATAGCTCAGTCAATTATAAAAAAAACTTAGGCGAGAAATTACAGGGAATAAAAATCCTTTTCACTTTAACAGAAGCCGAATTGGTCGTCGAATTAAAGTACAGAATAGAATAGAAGACAGACAGATGCGCAGAGAACCGAGTTCCTGGCTGTGACGCTGGTGTCAGTGAAGGAGGGACTGTGAAGGAGGGACAGTGAAGGAGGGACTGTGAAGAAGGGACTGTGAAGGAGGAGGATTCTGAGCAACCATAAAAATGGTGTCCGTGTCCCGAGGCAAGGAGTGCAACCAGCCAACTGACGGCCGCCACCTTCTTTCTGTTCTCTCAGGACTGTGCTGAGGACGGGAGGTGTTCTCATTGTGTCACAAGATCGTGGAAACCAGTCTGAACTTTGACCCAGCTGACATCCGAAGACTGAGATGTGTCTTTGCCGGTGTCCCTCGTGTAAACGTGCAACATCAGAATTGTGTGTGCTGCCAGACTTGTTATCTGGGTAAATATGAGTGTCTTGTACATCCTCTAGCATCCTCCTGACTTCTTACTGAGCTGAAGCTGCAAAACGGAAACAAAATGAAATTTCAGCTGTGGAATAGCATCTTCGTCGTCTTCTTTTTCTTCAGACAATTTTGCCATGGTAAGACTTTTGTTCTTTTTCTGACTTTGCTCCAAATACTGAGTTTTTATCTATTGTTTCAATTTTCTCAAATTTCTAAGTGTTTAATTGTTTTCACGTAGTTGTTTGACCAGTGTCCAGCTCTTTGGCATGACATTCATAGAAACATTACGAGAAGTCAGTGTGTTATGAATGCCGACATTTTATTCTCACCTGTAAGAAAATGCTACCTGGACCATTTCAAATATGTTTGGCTACAAAAGTAAAGTATGAGTGCATGCAAATGGAGTAAAATGTTTTTTAATTACTCTTGTCTCCTCCCTTTTTGTTTTTAATAATGTCTTCAGCTGTTTGTTTGACAGAAGAGGGGGACATTTACTGATGTAAACATTCTGGAAGTTTCTTTATTTTCTGTGTTCATTTCGCTTGCACAGTCGTTAGTAAGGGTGAGGTCTCCTTGATTATAACGAGTGAGTGTAAGTGCTTTACCGTGTGCAAGAATGTACACCTCAACCCTCGTCTTAAAGATGGGGTACATCGGGTACTGTTTCACTGTCGGGTGGAACTGTGGGAGTGGTCCAACTGCTTGACATTCTTCCCCCCAGACGGAAGGCGAGTCGGGAGGGGCGAGGGAGCAGCTGCTGTAGAAATGAAGTCACGTGGTGTGTTGGCAGTTCACTCACGCCCTCGTAGTTTGCAAACAATGAACATGGGGATTGAACACGCTCCTACTTATTTGCATGCATTACTACAAGCAGTCAGCTAGAAACTCGGGCCTAACAGCCGGCAGGTCTGCATGCGCGTGTCTTGATTGGATGGACGGATGGATAAACTTACAGACTGACCGTCGCAAAGAAGTAGGAAGCTAGTGTACAGACCTACAGTCATGTAGGTGTGTGTGAACAGCAGCTTGGTAACCACATGTACTTACACTGCTTTGAACACAGGTAATTTATCAACACCGAAGGGTTGTTTATTTTGTTTGTACGAAATTAAGTCTAAAAATATAAATTTATATGAAGAGTAGTTGTTTTCACACCCGACTAACACCCAGAAGGTCCTGGTTTCAAGACCTAGCGGAAATATATTTTTTCTTACATTGTAGCATTTAGAATGTAGCCGGAATTCATTTAAAACAGAATTTGATGGTACCAGCATTGTCAAGCTTCTGGAAGCGCCTGCAGGTAGAACACGTGACACGATACGTCATGATGATAGACAAGGCAGCCTTCACATGGGAAATAATATTTGACAGGAATGACAGACAATAGTAGTGGGACAACTACACAACATCTTGTAATTCTCATTATGTTATTTTTAATGTAATCAGATATGGATGGTACTTGAATCTAGGATTTTGTTTTCAACTCTCTCTAACTTTCTACCTCGCCTCTCTCTCTCTCACACACACACGCGCTCGAACGAGCAAACAAAAAGAAGGATCCCAATTACTCAGGGTTCAAAGTTGAGCCTGATGCCCGTGGCAAGAGAAGACAACTCTTTAGTGAGCTTTATCCCCAGTGCAGCCCCTGCCATGCCCTTGCACCTTTACTTTTTTGTCTCCGAAGCTCACGTGCATGCTAAGTGACAGAAAACATAAGAAAAGTGGAGGTGAGTGCATCACGGGGAATTATGTCTCGGAGGAAAAAAAAACTGTGACAATTGCATTGAGTCTCGGCAGCAACTCCGCCTGTCGGTTGTGTCCCCTAAACCGAGTCTTGGGCTCAGCTTGAGCCTTACAGAAGCTCACTTGTCTGCTGCAGTCTTCGGGGAAGGGCAGTCAAATTTGAAAAGCTGTAAAGTTTCTTACAAAAAGAATAAAAGAAAGACAAAAGTTGTAATGCAGAAGTTGAAAGGAACTTTGTATAAAGAAAAAAATTCATTAACTTTTTCCTCTGGAGTCTGCGCTGGACATTTGTAGCAAAAAAAAAAAAAGCAACAAAAAATCAACAACAAAAAACAAACCAATCAACGATGAGACAAAGATGAAAGTTAAAGACACGAGCACTAAAGTGGAAGCGGTTGAGGACACATCCCCACTTTTTCCTTTGGTCCCTTCTTACTTGTCCTGAGAAATTGGTAGTCATCTGTTGGACTAGTAAGTTTTCTTTCTACAGGCCTCCAGTAAATGCTGTTCATCACTGTGTTAGTGGAGCTGTTTATCTCTGTGTTAGTGTTGCTGTTCATCTGTGTGTTAGTGTTGTTGTTCATCATGTTACTAGAGCTGTTTATCTGTGTGTTATTGTTGCTGTTCATCTCTGTGTTAGTGTTGCTGTTTATCTGTGTGTTAGTGTTGCTGTTCATCATGTTACTCGAGCTGTTTATCTGTGTGTTAGTGTTGCTGTTCATCACTGTGTTAGTAGAGCTGTTTATCTGTATTGGTGTTGCTGTTCATCATGTTACTAGAGCTGTTTATCTGTGTGTTAGTGTTGCTGTTCATCACTGTGTGCTTCTCTACTTCCATGTCACAAACGCTCTTCTCTCCGCTCAAGGTCTGTCTAGGAAAATAAATTTGTATTTCCTTTAAATTAACAATACAAACAACGAAACCTACTTACATTATCCTTACACGTGATGTAAACATTATCTGTGTGACAGAGATGTGAAATAGATGTTCTGTGTCGGTGCCAGCTATTTCATGTTTCGAAAAACTATATCTTCAAGACTATCATGGCGGACAAACCTTTCAAATTATTTTTGTCTTCATCCTTGTCAAAACTTTCTCGCAATCAAAACTAATGAAAGAAGAAAAACCAAATAACAATAAACAGAAATAACTTTGTTACAGAACATGGATTGACACACAGCCAGGTAATGAGTAGGATGAGTAGGGTGAGCAGGGTGAGCAGGGTGAGCAGGGTAGCACCGCAGCGAGACTCATTACAATTTTAAAAGGTGTAAAAAACCGACCGTTAAACTTATTCGACTTTTTACTACTTCCAGCGCTAAGAGCTCCATCTGGTGGCTGTAACAGCCTCTCAGTGCTGGGAGGTGAGATGAATACTAATCCAGTATTGAGCTCTCCTGGGTGGACACTACACGATATGTGCTAAACACATGCTCATGTTAGTCAAGGCCAAAACACAGATGTTTACACATAATAATTGTGTGTTTACACAGGGAAAGCCTGCGATTACTGTGATAAACATGTATACACAACGTGCTAACATGTGTTTACAAGTGTTACTTGTTTGCGAGAGATGTAATTAACTCTTGGTAAACAATTTATTAATATTTGTTTTACAGCCTTGCTTACAAGGGACCAAGGTGATAAAGGTGTTTAAGTAAAACAGACACTGTTGAGTGTTTACATGTGATAAACGTGTTTATGTACAACAGGGACTGTTGAGTGTTTACAGGTGATAAACGTGTTTAGGTAAAACAGACACTGTTGAGTGTTTACATGTGATAAACGTGTTTATGTACAACAGAGACTGTTGAGTGTTTCGTCTTCGAACAAACGCATGTTGTCGGTTAGGTTTCCTCCGGGTACTCTCTGTCTGTGAGGTTGGGTGAGTGGATTTCTGGGTGTGAATAATCGGAAGGTCCTACCTCAATACAGAGATGTGTATACAGATATCTGCTCTACACAAGTGTCATCTCTCAAGTTGTGACAGTAGTTCACACGTTCACACAGTTCACAATATCCATAGACAAGTCTGTTTGCAGAACTCCTGTAAGCAAGCGAGGAGTAGTTTGCATCACACCCACACGTACACCAAGGTGCTCGAAACCACACCTTAAGAACTTCATGGTCACTCGCACCCACACATCCACCCACACCTCCACTTGTTTGTCACCTTCTCCATGTTCCACTCACGTCGTCGTCAGACATTTCAATGCGTTGTGCGAGGGTTGTAGCATCGTCTTGAGTGCAGCTTTCCTCTCAAATTTCGGGGGAAGGGGATAATGGAGAGGTTAAAGCTCTGGTGTCTAAGCCGAGGGTGAAAGTGTTTGATACCCGTGTGACCCAGCTGGTGGGAACGGGTACCTGACCTTACAGAGCGCTGGGGAGGGTAAGACAGGGAGGGGGAGGGGATGGGCATAATATATTCAGTGGAATTTTTGCCGTGAAATTTTGGCAAATGTAAAAATTCATCATCCAGGGATTGGTCATCTTTTGTTAGTGGCTCTGTGGTGATCTGTTTACACTTTACATAGGTTCGCATCCCATAATGTCCACTGTGCTCGCCTCGTCGCTCATACATGCAACCAAGGCCGTGTGTGGGTGGACGGCTGTCTGCCGAGACTAACGCTTTGACTCTAATGTTCTCCGCTGTTAGTCTCGGCGAGCCTAAACAAAGAATGTGTCTAAAACCGGAAGCTTTCTACACACTGCCTCGTTTTAGTAGTTAACTGGGAAAAAATCGTCTGCAAACAGTCCAGTCATACAAGTTCGTGGTGAAACTTTATTCTTGTTACTAGTCTGAGATTTGACGAGTAAACAATCCACCCCGTGTAGCCCAACCCGCTGCTAATACAAACTTTTCCCACTGCTGCTGCTCAATGGGAGCCGCCATTGCAATGAAAGCAGGTGAGGAACGAGGCTTTGCATGAAGACGTGTGTCAGCTTTATTTTCACTCAAGGCTGAGGTTTAGGACTGTGTGTGTACCCGACCTCAGGTGAGCAGCAGGCCGTTGTGACTCATCCCAGTCACCTACAGTTGCTAGGACATACTTGCAGTATTCAGTATAGCCTACCCTGTACCCTGTACCCTGTAACCCATCACCTGAAAGCCGCTCGGAGCCGTTAAAAACGAGGAGATAGACAGTTCGGTCAATTAATTCAACGAGTTTTTTTTTAATAGAATTGATTTTGCTATTCTTGTTTCTCAGCAGGAAGATAAAAGTACTTTTAAACATTAAAATCAATTTTTTCCAAAAAGCAAAGTTAAAATAAGAACGTACCTTAGTCTTTTATTATCCGTTCTTGACCTCATCCTGTGACCATCTCAAAAGGCTGAATTAATGAAGCGCCATTAATCACATTCATGTGATTGCTACTTTGATATCAAGCCGTGCTGAACATTTTCTTCAAAAGTCCTCTCAGTCCTTTCATCTTGGAAAAAAGTTGATGTTTTCTTTCAATTGTTATCTCCTCCTGCTGTGTTGAGTTTCAAAAGTCTCTTAGCATGGTGCCTGTCTTCTGTAATGTACCCCTACCCGCCTTCAGCCCCCTTACAACCACACGGAGGTCACGGTGGGGTCGCTAGTCAACATGCTCCAGAAACACGAGAGTCTGTCGAGTTATCTCAACATGATGCTAATGAAGCTTTTGTCCAGTTTCAAGCTCAAGTGGAGGCAAATAAATGATTAATACAAACCTCCTGTAAAACACCCTCCCTGTTCTCCGCCAGGTGGCCTCATAAAAGTGCATTCTGCAGCTTCGTCACGCGCTCTTAACGACTCGTGTATACAGTTTGATGTGCACGTGATTGAAGTCTGATTTTTACAAATCAAGCAGATGAAAAAAATGTCCAGACACACCCAAGTGTGTTGATTCAGAAACTCCTGGTTCTCCATGGATGCGATATTTCTAGCCTGTAACGGTTCAAGGAGAGGGCGGTAGGTTTTGAAGATGAGCTGAGTGGTGGATCACCAAATCTGGTTTTCACAGTCGTGGATATTCTCATGTTAATGGAGCTTAGTGACAGTTCGTTAATTGAGAACCAGGTTGTGTACGAGGTGTAGACCTACTTGCTTTGACAGAGTGTACGAGTAGTAGGTAGTAGGTAAGCAGAGCTCACCCCACATGCTCAGGGTACAGAGACCAGCAAACATTTTCTAGTCTAGGGTTTGGACCGCAAGTGCGGCTCCCCGAGGCTTCCAGACATCTAAACTACCACCCGAGAGGCTGGGGGAAGGTGGTTAAGGTCAGTGTACATCTGGATAGGATCCTGGTGTTCGGGTAGGTTGCGTGACCTGTCCGACAACGACCCCGACACACTGACGTCCTGACGTCACTGAGGCGTAACTAAGCCGACAAAGACCCTCCTGCTGTAAGACTGGTGTGATTAGACCATGTGCCAGTCCACTGCACAATATTGCTACAAATACAACATTTAGTGTTTCTCCACCTTAACTCGACATGTAATAAACAGTTACACCCACCATGTCTAATACCTGTCGCCATGTTGACAGACGCCATATTCAGAAAGTCTAAATTATTCTCTTGCTTATATCGACATTATTATAATTAAATTAACTTGATCTTTCAGCGTGACGAACAGGTGGATTCACAGCTGAGTGGTCACAAAGAAGACTGAGTAATTGAGTAGTTTACCTGGGAAGTCAAGAGACGTGGATTGTGACAGCTCTATTGACATCACTGAAAGTCTAATCACACCTGTACAACATAAAAGTTTAATCACACCTGTATTTGAACAAGCAGCAGGCGATGTCATACCACAACTGATTTGGAAAAGAAGAACTACCTTGACTCCCGCCGCCTCTCAAAAGATTCTGGCGGCGACAGACACACCCTTTGTGGTATCGGCACTCATCGATCTCGTCAGACTTCTGGCGACGTATGCGCCGCTACTTGCGGGGTCACGTTTCCAGTGACCTACGACCTTTCAGGGCAGGCGTGCGAGGGCTGTTAATGAGGATTTTTTTTTTCTGAGCTTGACTCACGTCGTCAGTCATGCGCATAACCCTGTTTCGTTTTCCTCACACCTCTCCTCCACGCCCACCAGCTGAATGCCGCTCACGCCGGTTTGAGGAGAGTCAGGAGACTGTATTGTGACTGCTCCTACATAAAGCTTGGGTCAGAGAACCCCTGAAGTCCTTTTTATTATTGTTTTCTCTTTCTTTCCTTTTAAACGATTTTTTCCCTGTTATGTCCGTTTTAAAACTTGTTTTGTTGGTTGAAAAAGCAGTAAAAGGAAAATATTGCGAACAAAATAACGCAGATGCTTATTTACACACCGCTGCACACCAATACACACAAAGGTAGGTTGGGATCCACAGGAACAACAGAAGCTACAAATATCAACATGTGTCCCTTACTTGACTCCTGTGGGGTGAAGCGGAGTAGTAGGTGATGGTGTTTGGGGCCTAGTGAGTCACACCACCTGACTTGAGTTACACTTCCATTTACCATCTCTCCACGTGATCCAAGACCCACCCCATCGTTACAAGGCAACCCGTGTACTGACATGAATATCCTGACATCAGTGAAATCTTAGTTGTAGTGCACTTCTACTTTATCCCATACCGGGTACATCCAAACCAGATGAGAATTGTCTGTACATAACTAAAATACCTAGTGATCTATGTTTTGTTGAGGCAATGTCACAGGTAGACTGTCTGAAAGTTCCTCTGATGATCGTCTGATGCTCCGGTGGTCTTGTAGCCTCTAATGTGTCTGTGTTACAAACCTCCTGTAGATGTCTCTGTTTCACTAGTACTCACCAACTGCTACCAATATCACCAGGTGCTACAGATGTATCGCAAAGCTATCTAATCGACGTCCTGACATGACACAACACTGACACAACAACTGTGACACAACACTGACAAAGATGACACAATGTGTCCTTGCTGTGTGTGAGGTCTGTGTCCTCATACCTACAATCTTATTTACACGTGTAACGGCAATAATAACACATGTGACACTGCAATGATGACAGGACTGTGTCCTCTGACAGGAGGCATCTTCTGCTCTCAGTGCCACCTGGCGGACTATTCACGATGTGAGGAACAGCCTCCTGCTGCCGAACCCTGCTTTGACCCTGGCAACGGTATCCTGGAGACCTGTGCCATCATTCGCATCTTTAGAAACAGCACAGGTAAGTGGATGCAGGTATGATTAAGTTCATTCGTTTGTTTGTTTATTCATCCTTACTTATTTTGTCTGTACGTTCTCATGATGATGAAGCAAACACAAAAGAAAGATTAACAACGGCTACTGATCTGTCCTTGCTCCACTCACACACACGGATTGAACGACACCTTGCGCACACCTTCATTTCGTCTTTAAATGCTGCTTAGCCTTAAATCCTAACCCTGATATTGATCCTAAGTAACCCTGGTTACCCTGATATTAACCCTAAGTAACCCTCGTTACCCTGATATTAACCCTAAGTAACCCTCGTTACCCTGATATTAACCCTAAGTAACCCTCGTCAAACCCTCGTCAAACCCCAGCGTCCTTCCTTCCCGCATGCTAACACTTTCTTGTCATTTTTCAGGGGAACTAATCGACTTCCGGCGGTCATGCTCTACGACACAGGAGAGCGGGTGTTACCGGGACCTGGAGGGCAACCGTGTGTGCGCTGAGATCTGCTTCACTGACCACTGCAACGCGCCGCACGCAGCCTGCACCCGCCACCCGCTGCACCCGACCCTCATCACTGGCGCGGCGCTGCTTGCTCTCTGGCTTCGGTGCTGACCCCTGCAGGTTCGCTTCCTGTCGACGATGTCTCTCTGTCTCTCACAGCACCACACAAGATCTCAGTTATTACACTAACAATCTGCTTGTGTACCGGGAGTGCGCAAGCCGCCATGAAACAGGTTCCACGTGGGTGTGACTGTTAAAAATAAAAACTCAAACTTTGTTGTTGTAAGCGGTCTGTCGTCCCGGTGGAAGCGATCCAGCGAAGGTAAAGTTTGAAAGAGATCAGGCTATTGTGTCAAATGTCAGGTGAATGGACGACACCTTTCTCTGTCCAAGGTGTCCCAGACCTTAATGTTTGCACGTGGCAGCCATGTTGTGTGTGGTTGTGGAGGTGGTTGTCAAGCAACATCAGCAACTCTTTCAGCACCACTGCCCCGCTGCTTGAAATGATGGATCGCACTGTTGGCTGGCCAGGACATGAACATCGGTTCAAAGAATGTTTTCTGAGGGCTGTACACACCAACTAGTGTGCGTGCGTGCGTGCGTGCGTTAGTGTGTGTGTGTGTGGTGTGTGTGTGTGTGTGTGTGTGTGTGTGTGTGTGTGTGTGTGTGTGCGTGCGTTAGTGTGTGTGTGTGTGTTTAGGAGAGTATGATGGTGTCAGTGTTCGTGTCAGGAGACAACACTCTCCTGTGTATGTAGATGTGCCTGTCGTGTGTCGCACGTGCCGTCACTGTCGTGTCTGTGTACGTGTGTCGGTCTGTGTGTTCGTTAGGTGCTGAATGTTGTGTATGTGCGCACGTGACTTTAATGCCAGCCTGAATGTACAATCGTCCTATGTGCTGCTTCCATCGTGTTGTTCAGATGTTGTATTATTTCTGTGATGATCTGAAATAAACTTGTGTCAGGTGTTTGTGGTGAGGAGTTTTCTACTTAGACACTATCACACCTGTGAACCTAATCCACGCGGGAACACACGTATGTGTGTGTGCTGAGGTAGATCCTTATCCTCATCCTCCTCTTCTCATCCTCATTCTCCTCTTCCTCCTCTTCCTCCTCCTCATCCTCCTCATCATCATCATGCTACAATACCTTGCGACAGTACAATAGTCGCAGCAAGACAATGTTGAAATGTTCTGTCAAATGTTTGGCCCTGACGAGGGGTCCAGTGTCTCATTGATTTGTACCTGAGATTGATAGCGGCTGTCGGCGCGAGATGAAAGGGTGCAGTGCCCACCTCCACCCGACTTCCCCTTACAGAACATCGTGCGGTCACCCGGGTCACGCAGCGCGCGCCGTTCCTGTGTGGAGACCGTGGAGAGGTGGTGATGTAGACTGACCCACCAGTCAGTGGCGACCTCTGTCCGGTCATTTCACAAACAAATAATGTCCTAGTCACCTGGAGACTGAGACACAGGTGTGTAAGCTTTGTGGACTGAGGTGTTCGGGTGCTCGGGTGTAGCAGGGTGTCGGGTGTCTGTACGTGGCTTTCCTTGGCACAAGTCAAGTGTTCACACGAGGTCCTAGCAGAACAGGTGAGTTCATCCAATTAGTTTCTTTCTGCTTGTCTTTCCAATTCTTTTTCGTTCTCTCTTCTGTTTCTCTCTCTTCTAGTCATCATGACTTTCCCAATCTTCAGTTTCTCTTTGTCCTTTTGTCTTTTTGTGCTGCATGTCTTTTAATCTGTTTCAGACAACTCTGTTCCCATCGTAGCGAATTAATACAAGAAAATAAGCTCAGGACTTTTTAAATTAATTTTACAAAGTGGCATTAACTGTCCTCCCTGTTGTCTCTCATTCTTTCAGCCTCTTGTCTCACTGTTGTCACACATCAACATCTCTTTTTCTCTCTCCGTCCTTTCTCATTGTCGTCATTCTCTCACCCGAGTGTTTTCCTGTTAACAGTTGTATGGTTGTCTTCTCTCTAGTCTCATGTCATTGTATCCTGCTGTTGTTATTCCATGTCATTATGTTTGTCAGCTCGTGTTCTCAATGCTGTTATTCCATGTCATTATGTTTGTCACTCGCGTGTGTCTCTTGTCTGCTTCACAGCTCGCTCGTGCATATTAAGGAATATATCCGTATGTTTGTAATTAATGAAACACAAAAAGACAATAATTAAATCTTAAAACAAAGTATTAAAAATACCCGCTGATTAAAATGCTGAAATAGCAGAGATCGCTCATAAAACAACAACAACACACAGACCACTTCACAAAACATTAAAAACAAGGAGGAACGGTTTGCAGCCATGGTAAACACTGGACATGGTTTCAGAAGAGAAACAACCCCAGGAATGAGAACAGAATGAGAGGAATAGTAGCTGCAGACGAACGAGCAGACGGACAAATGTGAAGACCGACAAAGAAGCAGCGCGTGCACCGGGGTCGTTGCGGCTGCTTTGATGTGACCAGCCGCCTGCTGTAAATGTCTCACCTGACGACCACGGCGAGGTCTGGTTGAGAGTTCATCAGATATTAGCATGAGTCAGCTGGGGTCATAAATTGATCACACTCCATGGCTGGCGAGGGGAAGAAAAGGAGAGAGAGAAGACAGAGAAAGAGAGCGACCCTGACGATTAAACTTGATACAAACTGGAGTCGAAGCTTAATTTAAAATCGACTTACCTGTTCACAGGTAAACCTGACCTGAATACCTACAACTGATCTGCTTGCCTACAACTGACCTGCAAATAAGGTTTCTGCCACTGCTGTCCTTCTGTCTGCTCTCTGTGCGTCCTTTACATTTCTGTCTACAATGTTGAAGTGTCTGTGATAAGGCTAACCATTGTCTCAAAGTCTGATGTAGCTCTGTGAAGTGGTCTCTATAATACATACTGACCTGCACCCTGGTCTTGGCGGCAGCTGGTTCAAGTCCCTCATCAACCTTTCTCCGCCTTCTGTCTTACAGCCGTTCTCTCGCCGAAGCTCGATGGACAATAAACATCATCTAAGTATGGAAACATGCAGAAGACAATTCTTTATTCAGTTTAACTTTCATGTTAACAGGCTCGGCATCCTCTATCGACATTGAAACTGCTCACCTGTAGGACACATCATTTAAACACCTGTATCTGTATCACTGTGTGTGAGAGAGAGAAAGAGAAAGAGAAAGAAAGAGCTCCATGACTGTAACAGAAGCAGTGTGCACTTTGTCTCCTGCCTGTCTTCATTCCAGTCCAATTCATTTTATTAAATGACAACTTTTTCTACGAGCTGCGTGACTGGAATGAAACATTTTGAGAAGAGTTCCGTATGTGCATCAAGCGATCGGCTGGTTAACGATTCCTTGCCGGCGGAGTGATAAAAAGTAGTGCCATTGAAAGCAGTGAGCAGGCCGCCCTATAATCAGGCAGCAGTCAAGAGCTTGCGTGGCTGGAATGTGTCTGTAGTCTGCTGCCTGTCCTACGATGGCATCGTGTCTTTATTGTGTATCAGCAATGTGTCCTGGAGGATAATGGGGGGTGGGCTGTGTGATGAGAGTAGAAACATGATTTTGTGAGAAAAATGTCAACTTAAAGCATGGTCCTACATAACAATGTCCGCTGTGTTTAAAATAAGCTTAGTTCCTTATCTCGGGTAGATAAACAGTGTTCACCACATTCCTCATATATTGACTGCTGTTTGTGATTAGTTCACGAATATCTTGGACTTTGTTTTACTTGAATCGTGAGAGAAAAGAAGGAAATACTTCAGTGAGGCCCCACCCAAGCTGAGCTATGCAGAAGTACACACTAATTGAATTCGTCTTTATTCTATGGCTTTATTCTAGTCCGTCCTGTCCTCCAGTCCGCCAGTCAAGTGTGTCTAATACAGACTGACTCTCCTAGTCGCTCCTGGCTAAATAGTCTCCTGGCACGGAGTTTATTGAGGTCGGCCACGTCAGTCACGTGTGTGTGTGTGTGACTGATGTACATCATAGCAAGTCGACTAAATCCAGAGCTCGAGTTTGTCCTTTGGTGACTGTTTCTAGTCATTCTGCATTCTCCACTTTGGACAGGTCTGTATAACAAGGTCAGGGCCAGTAATGAGCTGACCTCCTTTGTGGATTGTCTTTGGAGCACTTGGACACTTCAGACAGACAGACAGACAGACAGACAGACAGACAGACAGACCTGTCAGGTCCCGGAGACTGCCGCCAACTGCTGAATGAGGTCACCGGAGGGTGGCACCACGCAGTCACCCGTGACCAGACTTTCCCAAGAAAACTGCTTTGTAAGCTTAGTATACCTACTCACGCTTCATCCACTGTATCCCTGTGGTGGGGGAGGACCTATGAACGCATTGTTGTGTCTCAGCACTGCTTTGTAAGGACCACTGAAGTCCTAAAATGTTCGCAAAGCCGACAAGATCCCTTCGGGCGGCCCTAGTGGGGACAGCAATTCACATTCCAGCCACCGGAAGATTACCTGTACCTAGGTGCCGTTTCCTACATGTTTGTCAGGCGGTGTTTGCAAGTAATTTTTACTTGTAATGACCCAGATACATCTGACCTTTAATGACCCAAATATATTGGGTCCCTAACAACCCGAACATATCGGACTTCACTTGGTCCAAAACGCATAAAATGGATGAAACTTTTGTGAGTCAACCAATCATTTGCATCCTGTGTATTCCGCGCGTGGATATAATCAGACTGTTTATCATTATTTATTTGATATGAGTTTAGTAATGTAATTCATGATGTTTTTGAAATCCCTTCATAGTGTTTTGTGTTCTTAATGCTACTTTCCACAGAATGTCTCGTGGCCTCTAGAGTAACATTGACACAGTCCTGCTGGTTGTTATCTACAATAATCACGAGTCAGTCCATTGCAATTATCGCCACATGGTACTCAAGTTTCCATCTCTTATCTTCCAACAATTGGGTTGTCTAAAAGTAATATCCACACTTTCAATGTTACAGTGCTGTTAATTGCCGTTAAAATCGAAGTTTATTTACTCAACTGTTGCTGTTGCTCCAAATCTCTCCGGTATCTCTACACATTGCGAGTCCACACCTGTGATAAGCAGATCTCCTGCCGGCAGTCGCGACACCCGATGACTTCTGGCAGTACCCGTGTGACTGTGTCGTCACTTCCTCACTCGGTCTGCAAACCCCCGCCAGAGGGCGACGACGGTTTTGCCGGCGACACGGATGCCGAGCGCTGTCCCAGTCCACAGACAGACACATGACTTCTTCCGCTTCTGTGACTGGTTGTTGACCCCGCTACACAGCAACACACAGCAGCAGCATCTTCATGAGACGATCTTCAACTCTCTTGAATTGTTATGAGATTTACATTTAAAAGCATAGACATAAAGGAATAAACACAATTCACTGCCACTAGGGTCAGCAAAGGGTCAAGAAAGCGAAAGCCACGCTAGCAGACACAAACACTTAATGATGTGGAATAAATAATATGCAGGGAAAACAAAAACTCCGGTTGTTGGGAATACCAAAACGACAATGGAGAAAAGAATGAAAAATCAAAGAAAAAGTGTTGAAAACCTTGTGTTGAGCTTCACTTGGAGGCACTGAAGAGGACATCATGGCAGTCTGCAGGCTGGCGATACCAGCGTGTCCTCGTCGTCACTAGCAACAATAATAATAATTACAAGGACGATGTTGTAAGCTGTTTCGTGCTATTTTTAGTCAAAGAAGTATACACCAAATGTTTATTGCCAGAACAGACCCTTTGTTCTCTGCAACCAGGTGGCAACAAGCCATGCAGTGAATACGATGTAACTATGCATGTCTCACTTGCAAAACTTCTTTGTGGTCGCTTCTGTGTGGCTCTTGAAACAGAAACCTTCTGGAGTAATTGGATCTTAAATTTATTCATTTGTTTTTTTTTTGTTTTGTTTTATTTTTTCTTGTTTTCTCAAGAATGCTTCTTCGTGAGATTCCCTGTCTTGGCCTGCCTCGCTTTCCCTAAAGGTGTGTTCCCCCCACCTAACCGAGTTGTACTGAAGAAAGAACGAGTTCTGAAAAAAAATTCTACTCTCAGTTTCAAACTCATTTTTAACAAGATGCCTGCACGGTCACACCTTTAAACAAGTTCAGTCCCTGTAAGATGTCCTTGTGGAGATTATCAAAGTTTCACTCCAGGCTTTGTGTGGTGGCCACGGTATCAGTCATCAAAACTTCACTTGGTATGTCGAGCAAATCTCTCTTTCACCTGCAGCCACCCATGACCACTTCATTAAAACTTCTCTATAGCAACAAATAAATAACAAACAGGATGGTCTGTATACCCGTTTTCTGTTTTGTACAGAGATTTGTTTACAGTGGGTGTGGCCTTGCAAGTCGCCACCTGCCATTTCGGGCTTGCCACGGTTTTTTTTTAAAAGAAATGTTTAAAAATTGCAATCGCAACTATGGCGAGGCTTTCAATGGCATTAAAGGAGGAATTTGTTTTCCTACAAAAAAGTCGGTTATGTTTTTTTTGGTGTCTACTGGAGTGAGGAACATCAATGAGGGGCGGTGTCGATGTTTCTATTGTTATTAATAAACTGTAAGCCCCTAAGAGCGCGCGCGTGATTGTGAGTCGAGCTGCGCGTGAATAATATTCTGGTTGGCTGGCTGGCTGGCTGACTGACTGACTGGCTGCTTTCATGCGATACAGAGAAAGAGGGAAGAAGAAAAAGATGGGTGGGGATAGGGGGACATGGCTGTAATGTTCCTTGACTGCCACCAAATGTTGCAACTCCATTAAAAGTTCGGAAGGTTTCATTTTAAGTGGCGGGTAGTCAGGTAAGGATGATATCAATTCCCTGTTTTGCATAATAATTTACTGTCAGACAGACACAAAAACATCTCACAGAGAGCTATGAAACAAGTTTTACACAGAGAGACCAACACAACGAACACGTATGAAGGGTAGAAGAAAGAAGTAAGGATGAAACAAAAGAAGAAACTTCAAAGGCCGTGAATTACCTGTTCGTGAGCAGATGGACACTGGATGTTGCCCCAGTGGTACAAGTCGATGTTGAGAACAAAACTATTTGCGCTCGAAACCTCGAGAACAGGTTGAAGAGCCTTCGCTTCAGTCACAGAGAAACACAGAAAAGAACCGGAAAGAAAAGAACAAGACATCTGATTGTCTGAACTAGGTTCTGCCAGGTAATGACCTGTCAGGAATGAGGATTCTCTAACATTTTTTGGGAAGCAAGAGATACACAAATCTCCTGACTCTGGGAGTCTTTTTATCAAAGAGACAGGTTTTGAAAATGACAGCGAGGACAAGCTGACCTGATCTGTGAACACAGATTTGTAGGTGTCAGCAGCTGGCATCACACAGCATCATTACATAAACATAATCACACACACGGGTACCTTCACAGTGTTTATCAACCTCCCCCGATAAACTACCGACTGGACAAAAGTTTTGGGTAGGCCTGTACAGTGACAGTGAACACCATTTTTGACAGGGTACAAGTGGATCATGGATATGAACGGACACACACACAGACACACACACAAGCACACACACAAGAACACACACAAGCACACACACAAGAAGTTAGTCTTTCTTTTAATTCAGGGACTGAATCTTGTGGTGTATATAACGAAGTTCCACGGCACAATGCAATAAAACTTGACTGATGCCGGGTGAGATACACAGGTTGACAGGTGTTAGCAATACAGCTAGTAATACATACACACATTGACCACAGCAAATCAAGTTCTTTATATTTATATTTATATGTATATACAGAGGCTTTCTTGGAGTATTTTGAAGGGTCTTGAAGTCTGCAGACTCACGTCTGGTACACCAGCCTCCACAATATGTAAATAATGTGCCAATCAAATGTGTTTATGTTTACACTTTGAAGTATTTCAATCCCTTTCTGCTTTAAGTCAGTACAAACAACCTCAAGTTTACTACGAGGGCGATTTTATCAAATTCAAATACTTGCTGGTGTCACAGCCATGATGGCGACCCTAGCTTTTGTTTTGGCGACCAGAAAGTCCTGGGTTTGGGTAATCAATCACCATAGCAACAGACACGATGAAACCTCTGTTCGAGGACTTGACTTCGAGAATCTTTCGCACGTGAACACCACACACTCACAGGCCTTGTTTACTTAGCACAGGTCCACAACTACCCCTCGCCAGCGGACCCCTCAGTGGGGCCCATGTGTTTCCCACATCCTTTGCCTCACTCTCTACTTTTCCAAGTCTGTTTTGGAATTCCTGCTTGTTGGTGGTTGTCATCACTTCGGTATTCTTTCTGTTGAACTTTAAGCCAGTCTTCTCTGCTTCCTCTGCTAGCTTGCTCAGTTTGGTTTGTGATGTTGTTGCCGATGAGATAGAAGACTGATGTCATCTGCAAAGTTTAGGTCCTCTAGCTGTTTGGTGAAGGTCCACTTGATACCAGTGTTGTTGTCTTGGGTTGTCTTGCGCATAATCTAGTCTATGACCATCAGGAACATTGTTGGTGATAATATGCAACTCTGTCTTACGCCGGTCTTCATGATGATGTGAAAATGAGTTTTAACACACACACACACAGAGGTCACTTCTACTGTTAGAAAACACTGGTGGTGTCATTGTAGGTGGGAATACCATTTCTCCCCATTGATGTTCAGTAGATCAAACTGGGGAAAATGTGTGAAAAAAGTGGATAAAATTGGCTTTGAAGAAGATTTTTACACACAAAAAGTTGCAGTGGGTAGCGGCACCAGCAAATCACACCTGGCAATGCCTTCAGTCAGTTCAAAACCTAGTGATGAGATTGTTCCTTTTGTGATCAATCATGATGATAATGTGTGTTAACTGATGTTCACCGACTGACATCAAACATCAAAGCAGCAGTTTTAATATGAACCACTGGACCATCGATACTATACTACTAACTAATAATAATAATATAATAATAATAATAATAATAATAATAATAATAATAATAATAATAATAATAATAATAATAATAATAATAATAATAATAATCAGATGGATGTCCTTTTGCCAAACAGACCGGAAAGAGAAGGAGGCTAGCTCTCTTTCATTTCTCCTGTAGTCATCCATTATTTTCAGTGTAGCCCTGTTTAGTGCCAACATTTCTTGCTGATATCATCTTCCTCATGTCGGACTGTCTCATTGCCTGTGGCATCTTTCATCCCCGACATTAACTTTCTGCTTGACTGCACCTGCCCTGATGGACCTTCACATAGAGATGCACTTGGTCCACCTGCGGATATTTCGAGTTTGTTGTCCTCACATCACAAATTATATTTCCCGGACCACCGGGCTCCACTCTTGGTCAGCCACAGTGATGACCTGAAATGACCGGGAATAATTATACCTTCACCTTTACTTCTTATTTCATCTCACCTTGTTCATAAATCTTATTTTTTGAACTATAAAGTATGAGGCAAACATCTTTCCTGTCCTACTCCACTGATCATCTTGCTTCTGTATCATCTGATCATCTAGCTTAACCCCGGGGTAGACGACTAGAGTGGGGCAAGACACGTGGTCTGTGGGTGACGTGGCCGCCAGGGTTGCTGCGCCCTCTGTAGGCGATGGTAAAAGTGATCAGACCATAAAGTGGCAACAGGGGATGTTTACTCTCCACCCCGGGTACAAGCACGGTGCTTCACATTTGCTGAGCACAAAGTGAAAGGAAGCTTGCTATCTGTGCACAGACAACACCGACAAGGGCTTTCATGTTGAGGCACAAAGACACAGCCGCTGGTGTTTGCCTTATCTACCCGAGTAGTCTTTGCACCCAGACACGTGGTGAGATTCCTACACAGGGTAGAGAACTAACTCACCTTCCTGCACTCACTTCACATTACTCTCTGTCTCTGTATAATCTTCAACACACACACACATAAATATATATATATCAATACAATTTTATACAGACGTCAAGTACAAAACACAAGCTGATGATTACAAAGGATGCGACTAGTCGTACTCACTGCCCACATCCAGGCGTACACACGCACGAACGCACGCACGAGCACACGCATGCACACACGTGACCGCCATCATGGCGAGACAAGCAAGTACCGAAATGAGAAAGTTCTAAGCCAGGTCCTTGTCGAGGTTCAGACATCAAAAGTTCTCGTCGATGATGTTTTTGTAGCTTCGAGCACCGAGGCAGGTGCAAATGTTTTGCCATTATGTCATAGCTTGCAGCGCTCTTCAAAAGAAGAAAAAAAGAAATAAAAGCTTTACCATCAAGGAAGTGCTGAACATCGAGAACATGCTGAACTCTCCTCCCTCCACCACCCCTGTCCCAGTACCCTGGATAACCCAACGACAAGCAAACAACAAAAACGTATTAATCATAGGTAAAAAAGGTGTCTTGTCCTTTCCACCCCTTTATGTATCCGTCAGGCTTATCATCCTTGATGCAACTCCTCTGCACACACACACACATATACACACACAGACACACTGTTAGAACTCCAGACTGGTGTTCATGAATCCTGTTTACCTGTGCAGGTAGCGGCTAAAAGACAGATTCACTTAACGTTTGGTTTGAGTTCTCGTGTTAGGTGAGGGCTTGGCAAGGACAATGTACCCGTGTACAATGCTGACGTCAGTCCCGTCGACCTCTCTGTGTACAATGCTGACGTCCGTCCTGTCGATCTCTCTGTGTACAATGCTGACGTCAGTCCCGTCGACCTCTCTGTGTACAATGCTGACGTCAGTCCTGTCGACCTCTCTGTGTACAATGCTGACGTCAGTCCTCTCGATCTCTCTGTGTACAATGCTGACGTCAGTCCCGTCGACCTCTCTGTGTACAATGCTGACGTCAGTCCTGTCGACCTCTCTGTGTACAATGCTGACGTCAGTCCTGTCGACCTCTCTGTGTACAATGGTGGCGTTTATTTACTTACATCTGGAGACCGGAGATCCCCCATACTTGAATCTTGCATTTGAGCTTGACCTGATGATTGAAATGTTGCACTCACTGAACTGCCCACAGAGTGAGTGCAAACACCCTGAAGTGTAACTGAATCATTACACACCGACTGTGCTTACTGCTGCTTGCGAACCTCTCTCAGATTCTCTCATCATTTTAGTGACTGTCACAACATGGCGGGGACGGGAGGTGCAGGGAACTCGGGAACCGTTAATGTGTAAAGCACCTGGTGAACTACTTGCACTGAGACTAGCATGGCGAGACATTACACGAGCTAACATTCCGGTCACGAGAGGCAAAGTCTTGCAGACCATGTTCCCTACCCACGTGATGTCAGTCGAGCAGAACTGCTGTAGCAGCATCCCATCAACACCTGCTTCCAGTGATTGGCTGAATCTTCTGTGATGTCATTGACGGACTCCCAGCATTAATTTTTAATTTTAACTTGTATCGCTTTGCTACAGACCCATAAAAATACTGCACTTTCAAAAAATATCTGCGAGAAGTCGATTGTAATTTTGGACTAGGTCATGAGAGACATTGATACTTTAAAATTAAAGCTCAGACTTACTGGTCGAGATGTGGTCAAAAGAATTAAACATTTCAGTGGCAAAATATTTAGACATCAAAAGTTGCACAAGAAATCAGAAGTAGCTGTTTATCTAGCTTCCAAGCAAACACAACCAGCATGCACAATTTCACATATTCTGAGCTGTGAAATAGATAATTCTGGTGATGAAACTGTTGACAGCAGTCTTACTAAGACTCAATAATCAGCCGCTGTGGGGACGAGGTGTGAGAGGACCTGTGGCCTGCCATTGTGTGTGTGTGAATAAAGTATAAAGACACTGTCGACACATTCAATAACTCCTGAAGATGAATACAACTTGTATTTACTCTCTGTGTATAGTTTTGTGTATCCTTACAAAGAAGTGAAACACGTTTGTCTGGGACACATTCACACACAAGTCTTCAATCAACATTCAACTCCGCGCCGTCCTTTTCTTTCTTTCATTCATTCATCTGTCATCTGCTTGAGAAAATTCTGGGTGAATATTATTTAACAGTACTCGAAGCCTCTCCGAGCCACAGCCAGTATTGACACGTGGCAGTGTTGAAAGCGAAGGTTGGAGGAGAAGGTAAGATGGTGGGCAGAGCCTTCAATGTCTGTGCTGACCTCGCACAGGTCACCGGTGTGTGACGTAGGACAAGACGGAAAGGAATGTTTAGGGTATGGTATCCTGCTCCTCATATCCTGGGTTAGCTGTACCCTGCAGTGACAGTCAACAGTGCCAGCAACAAAACATGTAAACTTCTCTTTAATGATGGACACTGAGGACGAGGAGGAGTGACATCTTTATTGTACTGAGCATCCTTTGCTTCCTCTCGTCTCTACTTCACACTAGTCGCACTGTCAGCCTCTTGACTTTTATAACTATCTACATATACGATTATAAAGATAAACAGCTGCTTCGCCTTATCTTAAATTTTTTTTTTACTTGTTTACGAGAAATCAATGGCGCTATAACTATATATATTTTTTAAAAAAAACTTGTAAGCAAGGATTGTATCGCACTCCGGATAACAAAGGTGCACGTGACTGGAGACAAACTTTAAGGCCAAGATCCCAGACAGTAGAGGGCGGGACAAGATATACTGGAGGTAACATGATTCTTTAGCCTCACTTGCCTCTCGTCAGCTCCACTCATCAGACCAACATCATGTTTCCTCAATGTTTGACAACAAAAGTCATCACTGAAGGCTTCAGACCAGCTGCTCCCAAAATAAAATTTTGCTCGGGAGACATCTGATGAAAAATGACATTAGGAGAAAAAAGTAGACACAAAAATTAATAATGAGATGGCATATTGCTTTGCTTGAGGCTAAATGCCTCAAGTAGATGACAAAAGATTTATGATACCGACAGCAGGGGCATCCTGTTTTGTTTGTGGGATTCTGCGATACCCCAGCCCTTCTTTTCTTAGTCCTAGCAAGGAGACATGAGAATGAGAGAGTGTGACTGTGTCCATTGTACAGCCGGAAGTTGGTGTTCGTGGTGACCCAAGTCTTGTGTCGTCTGACCATCGCCGCCGTCGTTGCTGTGACCCTGAGACATCCTCAGCCCCGCCTGGGTAGGGTGGCGCCCGGGTACTTCAAGGTCTACACGACCAAATAATTACACTAGCTCGAATTACACTTCTGTAAACAAGCAGGCAAATAAATACAGTCTGTAGTCAAGGCGAGGTTATCAGTACCCTGAGGTTAGCTTTCACTTCCCGTGAGGTCAGGTATATTCAGTTCCTTGTGATGTGAACGATGATGTGTGTTAGAGAATGGCGTTCACTGTTTGTCTCTTAAATCAATGTCTGAGTACCGAGTAGAGGATGACATACAATCCGTTTAATTCCCCCAACATCTGACACAAAATAAAAGCCACAACCAACCTTATCATACCGACCGACCTCTAAGATACAGGCTCGTCGTGAATACCAGACCTAGGTTTTGACATGTTGACATGTTTATCTCTTGCTGTGGATCAGATAAAAAATAATTTAACAACGAACACTAAGCACACCGGACCGTTAGACCGTTAAACAAAATTACGAACAGCAAGAAAGGCATTTCAAGCTGACTAGATAGCTTTACCCTGAATGCCTCGATAGCTTCGGCGTCTCGATCTCTCTAAGACTGTTTACTCAAGGATCGGGTAGGTCGGGTACTTTGAAAGTGACAAGCCACACGTGTGCACACGCGAGTGAAATGTTATTCACGGTGCACGACCATAAGTTGCACGCGACATGCTGGCTCCATGCCAAGTTGATCTCCGAGTTTTTCATGCCCTCGTCAGGTCTTTACGATAAATTAAAAAGTAAGTCGTTGTGTCCGACGCTGACGTCCGACTTTCATGTCGTTTGGTTGTCAAGCCGCGTGCAGGCCGCGTGCTGCAGGAACTCGTGGAACCGTTCCCTTGTCCTCCTTTGGTCTGGTGAGCGCACGCTTCATGAAAGACCTGCCGTCTCCACTTACCTGACTTGAAAGGCGACTAGGAGGGAATTGTATGGAGGATGACAGCAAAGTAATATTAGAACTGGCGAGTCAGGTGGAGTGAATACCCTGTGAGCTTTTGAAGACATGAGAATAACTGTCGGTGAGGACTAACATCGACAGCTGGACATACAGTGCAGGACTGTTTCCCTCCTATCCCCTCACTTTCCCTCCGATATCTCACCAGGGCAGGGCAGGGCAGGGCAAAAGGAGGGAGATTTAGGGGCTAAAACAAACCAAGACTCGCACTATACAAAGGTTGAAGTCGTTCATTGGATGTCTGTAGTGAACGTTGTAAAATGTTTACAGCAGAGATAGTTTGCACGAGAGATAGTTCACACAATGTTTACCCAAAGCGGATAGCCATGTGATTAGACCTCTGGTATCCAAACCTGTAACCGTGTAGGTCCAATATACCTGTGGAGCAGCCAACTACTTCCCAAGTCGACCATCCTTTAGTTGGCTACACGACTCCTGCAGAGTTGGGTGGGTGAGGCAAGGAAAGAGAAGAGAGTGACATCACCCTCAGTCAAGCTGCCCCAGACTAGTGCAGTCTGTAACATTCATTCATCTCTTGGTTGGCACCGGGTGGTAATGGTCAGTCGGGTGGTACTCATCGTGGGGGCGACGTGGGGGAGACGTGGGGAGCAGTTCCTCCTCGCGACGAGTCCGCTCCTTGACCTTTGTCAGCCGGTGCTTCCTCCATTGGTTCCTCCTCCTCGCCCCTCCAGGTCCCTGAAGTGTGAGTGTCGTGAAGTGTCACGTGACGGAACCAGACCAGTGTACGGCACTGTGTGACCGAGTTAGTGAGATAGACCGAGCCTTCAGCTTCTGACTCACCTGTACACTCCATGAAAAGTGAAGACGAATTTCATAAATGCAAAAATATGGGAGGACTGGTACACGTGTTTTATAAGTAGCCTAAAACTAGAATATAGAATTACAATAATAGTTTAATCATAACTAATATATTCTACACGCTAAAATAATAATTTGTAGAACAAAAATCTATAAAAAAATAAAAATAATAAAAGTTACCTGGAGTTATAGAAAGTTGGGAAGGTAAACTAAATGGTGTGAATAGTGGGAAGAAATTTAATGGAAAAACAAATAGGAAATATGTGACTCACTTAGACTGTAAACAAACAAGGCTGACAAGCTTGAGTGACAGTCGTAAACAAAAACAACATGTAGACGCCTTGTCTACAATGTAATGAGGTCAACAGGCTAAAAATAACTCGATGCGAAAGTCTAGACGACCCCTTACAACATCTTGAGAACACGGTCAACTACAGCAACAACTGAAAGTTTATTATGACTGAGGTTAATGACATCCATAGGATTATAATTAATACCTAACATTGTAGTTCGCAAGCCGACAAAGTTAGAAACTCATGAACAACAACGGGATATTAAGCATGGTACTTATAAGTAATATAGTCTATATATACACAGTTTATATATATGTTATATATGTATATATGTATGTACCATTTATCTTTCTTTGTCAAGGTGTGTATATGGAATGCTGATAACAAGTAATGGAGGCGTTTGTCGGGATTTTGATGATTATTTTTGATGATAAGGAAACAACGACCTGAGGTAAATATTTTATATTTTACATACCAACTACATGTATTCCTAAACTTTTTTTTATTGGGTTCAGACATAGTTTATATTTGCTGTCCAATCCATATTGTCAATAATTCTCAATTGTTTGTTCGCCCTTAGCAAATGACCTGTGGACTTTTCTGTTAATCTCAAGAAGCTAAGGGGAGTGGGAGGAATTTCTCCAGAACTTTTTTGCACTGAGTTTCCTCCAATCATTGAAAAACAATTTTGCATCCCTCTAGTTCTTACAGACGACTGTTTGTATTTTGGCGTTTTGTTGTTTAAGCATCGACCTGTCACAATAAAAATATAAATGAAATATGAAACAACAGCTACTCTTGACATAAATCGATGAAATATGTTGGCTTCGAGCAGTAAAAACAGAAAACCCAGAGATACAGACAGGGAGAGACAGAGAGCCTAGAGGCCCTCAGTCCATCTCAGGCACTTCAAAAGAACCTGGTGAGAGGAGGCGAGGACCTGCAGGTCGCACTGACACCACATCACTACCTACAGTACATGACAGGTGTGGCTGTCAGCCACCATAAAGACCAGAAACCAGCCTGGGTACATTACCACCCTTGACTATCACAACTTCAGCTTCTGGAAGTCACAAAGAAAGAGAAGATAAATGTGGTGTTTATGTTTCTAACATATAGAAAGCCGCACTTTGCATAATAAAGATCACACAAAAGATGAAAGAGGTGGAAATATTCACTTGTGAGAACGATCTTCTTCGACACACCTTATTCACTCACGAAATGACAGGTGCTAATATTGTGGCGGCAAAACATTCACATTCACATTCAAATACATTCACATTCACAGACAGTGTGATGTAAGCTGAATACTGAGAGTGTATGTCTCACATCTACTGTCAAACCTTTCAGAGGACTGTCTTCCCTGTTTTAAATTCTCCCCCCTCCCTCCCCCTACCCCGTGTGCTGGCGACAGCGGTGTGTAGAGCAAGGCAGTGGGTCTCCCCTCCACCCGACTCACCCCGGGTATGTGAACCACAGGTCTGTCTGTTCCTTTTTCAGAAGGAAGATACGGCATTTCACGTTGTTGACTCAGAAACTCGTAATCTCCGCTAATGTTTGGGAACATGTCGTCAGCTTTAAATACGGGTGGGTACGGGGCTGAGCTCACCCGTACCCGTATGTACTGTGTCAAGGAATGAGAAGGGTATCTGCTGTAAGTTAATGTCTTCTCTATCATCTACAGCTCTACGATGAAGCATTGGCAAGTCAATATAGATTATAGAAAAACAAGAAAATACAAAATACACAAATATTGTAGCAACAGGAGGAAGCTTGACACTAGGGTGCAATGACACTAGGGTGCAATGAAGCTCAGAACGAGGCTCACAAATGACCATGTAGTAATGCCGACCATACACTTCTAGTTACAATACCAAATTCTTTGTGTGCTTTTGCCATCTCGAAACTTTTCTCCAGTGCAAAAACGCTCCTTGTCTATCCACCTTTCTGTGTTTGACAAACACCACTTTACATGACAATGTGACAAATACCAGCTTGGGTCAAACACTTCTTGGGTCAAACACTTCTTGGGTCAAACACTTCTTGGGTCAAACACTTCTTGGGTCAAACACTTCTGACAAACACTGTGAGTGCGACTTTGACGACGGCCAGTTCCTGCTCCAAACATCCGACTGTGCTTCTCTCACCTGCCGGACACTCTCTATGACATCTGCTCGAAGACATGGAAGTCCCGGGCTTTCTCCTTCCATCGTGAGAAATAACTTGAAGGTGGCAGCACTTTCCTACTGAAACAACCAACTGTCTGTTCGCTGTAAACACTAGTGCGAGGTGGGAACCGTGAAGGAGTGAAGGACAGACAGGTTGGTGTGTACACAGTCAACTCCTGTATAAATCACACAGGAATGCAGATGACCACGCTGCTTGCCATCTCTACAAACTGTCCACTTATGTCTGTACATTTGAACATATTGACACTCATATTTTCCTACCTTGAGTGGCGATACGGCAATATGAATGTGGACAACATTTCTAATATTTGCGAGAGAGACTGTAAGTGTCGGTGGAAACTTATGTGACCGTTGGCAGACATAGCAATGTCCTTAGAGGGAATAATAAAGACATCGTGTATTTGTGTAAGGTGGCAGCTGTTCAACATCATGTAGAAGGCCGGTAGTTGATGAGGGCCGGTAGTTGATGAGGCCGGTAGTCTTGTCCTCTACAATCAGATAAAAGCAGCTTGTCTTTGACTAGAAGACTTTTTTCCTGCTGCCACTTGTTTTCCTCTCTTCACAGAAAATGTTCGTCTTTATCCTTATTCCCATTTCTAAAAAATTAATGAAAGTAAGAGGAAAGTGTTTAATACTTTGGACATGTGCGCGGTTTTGTCACCTGGAGCCGCTGTGCACTCTTTCCCCCCCCCACCCCCCCGGGGGATCCATGGAGCAGCGTATACTTACAATCAGAAGCACACTCAGAAACCTGCGGGTAGTTTGCAGATTTCAAAACTCTGGAAGTTGTAGTTAAGGGTCAAATGTCAATAAACATCAAGTTCGGTCAGATCTTCCTTTGACGGGTACTGCTACACCCGGAGCAAGCCATCTCCATGGTGCTACCCCGCCAGTTCCGGTCGTCGGGAGACATGGAGTATCGGCGGTGACGACTCGAGCTGGTCTTGAAAAGTTTTTCTTGTGGATGTCCTGTCCTGTCCACTATTTCACAACCGGGAGTCAGTTGTTATTCTGCTGGCCTCGGTGGCGGCGATATTCCACGAACCCTTGAAGGACCTTCTCCACCTCGCTCTGAGCACCACACTACACACAGACACACACACTACACACAGACAAACAGACTACACACACTACACACAGACGCACATTACACACATTACACACACAGACGCACATTACACACACACCACAAGACACACACACTGCACACTCACATTTACATATGTGACATAAGTATAACGGCGAGGCTGTCATGCTTTGTTATTGATGACGTCACTGAGTTCACTCACGCGTACAAGAATGAGAGACTAGAGACGCACGCGTAGACACACCAGGTGCTTGTGTGTACGTGCATACGTCTTTACGTGCGTTGATGTATTTGTTTGTGGATATCTTTGTTGTCTGTGTGCCTGTTTGGTGTGTGTGTATGTGTGCGCGTGCTTGTGTGTGCGTATCTGTGTGTGTGTGTGTAAGAGAGAAAGTAAAAGTCGCAATGCTTTACACAACCTTCTAACGGCTGTAACGTGTCTGATGTCCAATACCATAGAATACGGATTATTCGTCCTCCCCTCCTGCCTTCCTGCTGTGTGCAGACGATGCCGTGGTGAGTGGCCCCTCGCCATGTTCCCCCGTCGTCCGCCCTGTCGTCGCTAGCGAAGCGTGCCTCCTGACCCCACGTCACGCTGGCGAGCGCCGGGCGTGTGCCTCCGCGTCTGACGCTCCCACAGCGCGACCCCACCCCCCGAGTCGTCCTCCCCCAGGTCACGATCCGCCAATCACGAGACGCGTCCCACTGATCACTGACAGAAGGTGTTCCAGGTGTCACGTGGCGACTACCTGAGGCGACCAGTCACAAGCTGTGTGTAACCTGTCCTGTAGGCGTCGCCACCAGCTGACGGTGTCGTGACTGGACAAGTGGAGTATAAAGTGGAGCTGGTGTGGTGGAGAACAACAATACAACAACTGTTGTACACCACAGACCGTCAGCGACATCGCGTGGAGTGCAGTGCTGTATAGTACAGTGAGTAGACTATTGTATAGTGAGTAGACTGTATCGTATTGTACAGTGAGTACACTAGTACACTGTATTGTATAGTGAGTACACTGTATTGTATAGTGAGTACACTCTGTATATATAATTATATTGAGTACACTTTATTGTATACTTTTCACATATATGTATGCTTGTCGCACGGAGCACAGCCTGTTAAAGGGCCACTTTCACTAATTAAAGCGACTCTCTCTCCACTGACATCATCATTACATAGACAGGTACAGCATCATTATATAGACAGGTACAGCATCAGTATGTAGACAGGTACAGCATCAGTACATAGACAGGTACAGCATCAGTATGTAGACAGGTAAGCACACCTGTATCTAGACACTCAGTGTACGTCAAGACAGTTAATTGCCACAAAAATAGAGTTAGTAGCCCCCTCCCCTCCTCTCTCTCATGTAGACCAGAAGATGCAGCAGGCAGCCGGTTAGTGACACCTTCTATAATGTCATCAGGACATAATTCGACAATATTAATGTCATAATGTGACCAAAGAAAACAAAGAGTATTAAAACATGAATGAGATATACGCATGTAAACATCTAATTAAAACCTTTGTAATTATCTGTTGTGTTTAGTCAGGTTTCCCAATGCTGTAGCAATGGTTCTCTCTTTGTCTCTCCCTCTCTCTCTCTCTCTCACACAGCACACAAGCGCACACACAGTCAACATATATATATTATTACAATATATATATTATTAAGGTTGTGTCCGCACTTCAGCTGTAACATCTCCCTTTGTTTGCCATCTGTAATATCAACAGTTTATGATTAAATTGTTTTATTTAAATCGTAAAATGCGTTGAAGGCAAAAAAATGATCACGCCGCATGGCGAAAACTGGTTTTATTTTCAAACCGAATTCTGGAGGGTTGAAAGGCTTTTTCTTTCTTTTATCTCGTGACACGACTTCGCGAGAATCAGCTTGAAAGTTGTTTTCTGGAGTCGCCATCCTTGATTGATCCCAGCAACCGAGAGGCGCAGTCTGGCTACAGGTCGCAAAGTTCATCAATAATTCACTCAGGACCAGTTAATTAACCAACCACCTCCACAACGGGGAGGGTGTGCACGCGGTCCTCGAGTCTGATGTTGATGAAGTCACGGCCAGAGCTCGGTGCTCACCACATCACAAGGACTGAGAGCAAAACTACTACAGCGCCTCAAACATTCCACGTGTACTTTCCAGTTCATAAGGCTAAATATATGTCGTCTGCGTTTCACTCAGCATCTACCAGAACATGCTCAAAATTAGACGATAATTTAAAAGTAAATTTTCAACTTCATTCGGATAAATGTAGGAGTTAATTTCTGCTCACAGCACGTTTGTGACTGTACTCTGCTGTTGTAGCAAACTCTGTATTGTGTCGTTATGGATTATGTAATCCCGAGTTCTAATTTAATCATCATCAATCACCATCAATCATCATCAATCATCATCATCAAGTTGAGATACAGAGCACTTTACCCACCAAAGGCACGCTCACAGCGCTGTACAAAGACAGACAAGAGGAATGCTGTATGATACAGAGGTCAAAGGTGACACCTCGGAGGATGAAGGCGTGTCTCGGCAGTTTGCTCCCGGTGCACATAAGCTGTGGACACAAGGATTTAGACCGACCTCCATGTTGATAAAAGCCTTCATGCTGCAGGCTTTAGAAGCATCCATGACCCAGTGTCATCAGCAACATGACCTGAATACTCGTCAACATTCACTCCTTCCTTCCCGTCAGCACCGGCTTTCCTGTGACGATGACTTTCACAAACTGAGGATCGCTATAAGTAATGTCTTGAGTTTCTGATTCAGTCCAGTCAAACCAGCATTTGAAGTTTTACAGTAACACAGCTGAGCACACATCACAGCCCTGGCGCCCAGCAAGTAAAAGGTCAGCAGGTCAGCGAGACGACGGAGCAAGATGGATGAGGAGACACATCTGTCACCTGACGACATGCAGCAAACACAGGTTTGTACATCAGAACATGGAAAACACCGTGACCCACGATGGCGGAGAAGTAAAGCCAGTTAAGCCGAGTCTGTGGAGGAGGCTCAGCATCCTGTAAAGTCAAAAAGCCAGAGCAAGATGTCGGCTAGACACAGGTGTGACCACAGTAACATCTCGGTCGGCATGTGAGCAAATCACAACTCTAACCACTCTCACTACAACAACTACCGACATGTTGTCTGCCCTCGACAGTAGTGATGTTTCCGCCTTAACTTTGAACTGTCTGCCCCATCGACAAGTCTTTGCTCCTTCAGAGACTCCACCAGTCCGTCACTCATACAACAAACAACATAAAGCCGACTACAACTCATTGAACCCTCCTCAGCTCGAAAAGAAGAAATCGTTCCTCACTCATCAATCCATCCAAGTACAACATGGTGGGCGACACCAACATCACCTTCACGTCGTCCGTTACAATAATGTCTGTTAAGATAATGTTACTGCTGTCAGTCTGCCTGTTATGATAGACAAGTTACAGCTGTCTGTCTGTCTGTCTGTCTGTCTGAGTTCCGTTACATCAGCGCCATCTGTCACATTCTGTCTCCAAGCGCTACAACACTCGTGTCTGTGTGTTTGTTGTTTGTCGGCGATCATCGTAACATTATTACAGGCTGCCCCGCATACCATCTTCATAAAGTTCATAAACCCCGCTGTCTGGTGCCTGGAGCAGATACGTGACCACTCCACCCTTTTCCTTTGTTGTCTTCGCTGGCTTCCCACCCGTTGTGGCATTCAGTACAAACTGTCGGTGCCGAGTTTTAATGTCTTTGCTGGCACCTGCACTGATTGTTTCTCTCAACTGCTCTTCCCTTACATCCCAGCTACACAACTCCGCTTCTCATCTGATGATCGTCTTCTGACTCTTCCTGTCACCACAAAAACAACAACATGATGTTGACTTATTGTGCAGCCAAGCAATGGAACTCTCCCCTTCCACACCGGCCACCTACCCGCCATCGAGTCCTTAAAAAACCCCCATCCGTTCCATGAGCATTACTTGTTACACTAATCAACAGACTTGCCAGTAATTGTGATTAGCAGCAGACTACAGTCACTCCATCCTTATTGTTTGTTCCCTGATTCCTCTTGTGTCTCCTATGTTTGTCTTTCAATACTTATGTGCAGTGTTATTTCTCCTTCCGTCCTTCGTATTTTGTCACTGCCTCCAGCTACTCCTTCGTCAGCGTGATTGTGCGTTATATAAAGCACACGTTCTTTATATTATTATTATTGTTGTTGCTGCTGCTTCTGTTGTTGTTGTGATTGTTGTTGATGATGTCATTGGGGTAAGGGTGGAGTTTTTTGAGGAAGAACAAAATGAGCCCACGATGTCTCACTACTGAGGAGCTGTCGGTAGTGTCCGTGGTGTCGTGTCGTCCTCTACAGGTGAGACCACGCACCTGGTGCAGTGTAGTGCCGGGAGTTTCTGTACATTTTGCACCTGCTGGCAGTAGGCAGTCGGTGTTTACACAGACCACCAGCCCGGTGAATAAGAAATATTGGTCTGCACATCGGGCTGACGGTGGAGTGCGATAAAAGCCACCGAGAGGCAAGTGCCCGAGTCTCGGTCAGGTAGACCACAGTAAGCAGGTGAGCAACAGAGAGTCTGAGGGAAAGAGCGCAGACACGGGAGGAGGAGGTGTGTGTGGTGTGTGAGTGGGGTGGGTGTGTGGGGTGGGTGTGTGGGGTGGGTGTGTGAGTGGGGTGGGTGTGTGTGTCTGTTATCGGAGGAAAGGCCTCCAGCAATATCGTCTTTCAGCCCCCAACAAGTGTTACAGACAAGTTATCTGCACAAGGACACTCCGCCATGTTAACTCAACTGTCCCATTGTGTACAACAGGGAGTGGGTGCCACCCTGCAGTACGCATTCCACTGGTGGCAGTTAGGGTTGGTGGGGGGATGAAGGGGTCTCTGACGTTAGCAGACTGGTGGGGCTTCCTGTAGATCTCACGTGACCTTCCACCTGCTTGGTACTCTCACAAAGAAAGCAAAACAAACCTTTCGTATGCAGCGCAGCCTCCACCCTGTGGATCCCTCCACCCGGACACCCTGTTAACTGCCGTCAAACGGTGGACACTGGCAATGCTTCGGCCATGCTGCTCCACGTGACACCTGACTGAAGACATGGGTAGGTGGGTGGAGGAGGACGTCAAGGTAAGCAGATGAAAGTCTGGTTGTAAACATAGATGAGTGCTCAGGCTGTCCAGCGGGTGTTCGAGATCAGCCCCGATGGTGGGTAGGAGGACCCTGGCTACTGGGACTGGCGGGTGGGCCCCACAGACGAGGCGGTTTGCTCCGAGTCCACACGGTACCCGTTAATGGAGTGATGACGATGGGTCTTTCCTGGCTGTCCTCCCACTTCCTGTATTCATCTCTTGCTAAATATGTTATGAGGGAAGCCAAGAATTATGTTTCTCTCTGAGCTGCACTGGCTTGGTACTAGGTGCTTGGCAAAACTTGAAGTCAGGGTCTAAGGTATCCGACTTCTTGCCACCCAACCAAGTGAGAAATCTTTTTTACTCAATACACTCATTACACACACAGATTGCCTTGAGCTCTCTTCGCCAGGAGGCATATACACACAAGTATATATATATATGTTATGTACGAATGTTGATAATGCATCTCTGTTAGCTTGTGTCGTGTGTGTTTATATATTTTATGTCTCTCCAAATATAGAACGTAAGATTTATACCATCCAGTCAATTATACAACGAAAAAAGGACGAAAGGGAACAATGAACAAAGAAATGTGTAAACGAATACAGGTTTTATTGTTTTTTCAATAAACTGCCTGCAGTTTTAGCTTTTTATTTGTCGCCGTGGAATAGCTCAGGTCATGAACACTCACCTGTGACAGGTGAGGCGTCTGATGCTCCACCTGACGCCAGCTGACGTTTGTGTCTCGCGCTGTGTTGCTGTAGGACTGTGGTCGACATAGGCCTCCACACTCCCTCGTGTTGTGGGTGAAGTGTTTACATCCTCTGTCCTGCTCCACAGCTCTGTTTACAGTTGCAGTTCATTATTTTTTACTTTGAAGTGTCATAGCAGTAAAGTGCCCTCAAAGTACTGCAGTTGTACCCCGGGGGTGACTGTCACCGAATGTCCCGTGTGACGAGCGAGATGTTCCCGACGGTCGTCCCTCCACCCGTAGACAGTTCGTGTTTCAAAAGTCGTGCAGGCAAGAGTCACAGTCAGCTTCCTGCAGTTCCAGTGTAAAAGACGCTGATGCTGCTAATGATAATGGCGATGACGGTAAATCAGACAACGACAACGATGATGATGATGATGACGATGTTGATGACTGGACATATTTTTCAACAACAGGACAGGAATATGGTACCAATACCAACCATTGCTGTGGAAGCAGTCCGAGATGGAGGGTCAGCTAGGGCAGCCGCGGTCATCACCACAGCAACATGTGGACTAGGGCATCGCTAGCTTAGATGACAGCATCCATATTGTCCATCGTCACAAAGCATGGAGAGCTCGACAACAGTTGACAAGGCCCATCAGGGAAACTCCGACAAACAATGAAGAGGAGATCATGGAAATATTTTTTGATGACAGAAAAGACATGACACTGGTGAGAGAGAAATGGAAGACAAGTGGTATAGTATAAATAAAATTGAAGAACATGTCATGATTGGTGAACCGAGAACTTTCTATCTGTGCCACTAAACACTTTAACGAAGCACAGCTTCTGTTATTGTTGAGAACATTCACAGTGCAATTAAAGAAAGGGGAATTACAGACAAGATCACAGCAGTTGGAGCCGACAGCTTGGCTGTGAACACAGGGCCCACCGGTGGGGCAATACAGAGTTTCACACTGATCGCACTTTGCTTCAGTTGCTCTTCACACTTGAACGAGTTTCCGTTCCGCCAGCTCTGCAAACCACTCATTAGTCCCACTAAAGGACCCACACGGGGGACAGGACTGATTGGCAAGACATTGGCTAATTTTATCATCGCCTCTTTCAACACAAGGATGTCCACTCATTGCCGACGGTGATCCTCTCTCAGATATCAGCGAACTCAGTGATGACCTCCCTGTACAAATAATCACAGGTGTTACAAGTGTGACATCAGTAACATTTTACAGAGCCTGGGTCCATGTGGATGACCAGATGACTGACAACCGCGAGCAGGACATGTCTGGTGTATGTGGCAACAGTTCCACAAGTAACCAACTGTATTCCCTGACACACTTCATTGTCTACTTGCTATGGACTTACATTGCTTACCACGTGACTACAGATGGCCCCGGGGCCTGAACTGTTGATAATTATTGTCTGGCACGGCAATGTTATCACAAACCGATCTTTTCTTGCAGGTAGTCAATAGAAAACGTTTGACAAAAAGGAAATGTTTAGTTTACAAAACACAATGTTTGTGTTTTTGGACAGAAAAAGGCTGTGTTCTGCTCAAAGCAGATTTCTTTGCTTTACATTTTAAACTCAGCATTGGTTGTACGACACCCCGAGTGTGTCTGTTGCTCCGTTACAATTCATTGGATACACTACACCCTCGTGACAAGCCAGACAGCCGTCCGCCCAGTCAGGCTGTTTGTATGTGTGGATGTTGATGGTGTCTCCTGTCTCCTAGGCAAGCGGCATTCTCATTAGAAGTCCTCAAAGATGTTTTTGTTTGTTTGATTGGTTGGTTGGTTGGTTGGTTGGTTGGTTGGTTGGTTGGTTGGTTGGTTGGTTGGTTGGTTGGTTGGTTTCTTGAATTTTGGACGCGTATTTAAGGCGGGGACCGCACCCCAGTGTATGATGGTGATCACTAGAGTCCTTCATTTCCCAAGTCTTTGAAACCTGTTACTGTCACAGTTGTAACTATTAGTTGTAACAGCTCATTGTGACTCCAGCTAGAAATGTTGGCTCTCAAAATATCTTGTCTCACGCAGCTTCCTGCTTTTTAAAAAGCTAAAAAAAAAGGGTTACATTAATAATAATAAAACATCAAAGCATGTAGCCAGCTCCACCTATGAAGCTTTCAGCTCGCTAAATCCGATGAATATTTTCTTAGTTTGTTCACTGCCTACCTGCAGTTAGTTAGGGAGGTCTCTCTCATTACTTGTTAATTACTACCGTCTATAAAATTAGTAATTACAGTTACCTAAAAGCTGTTTTCCTATTCTTTCCACCATTATCATTAAATGCCTTTCTTTGTGTGGTTGGCGTCTGTGGCGTGTGTCAGCGAGCGTATGAACATCCGGAATGTTAAGGACCATAGGACTACACCCACAGATGGCTGACACTTAGTTCACTGAATGGCAACAAAGAAAGTCTGTAATTGTACACAGAAGTTGCTGGAAGGGTCCAAGTCGATAGGCTTAGAAAGCATGTCTGGGTGAGAATGTGTGGGTGTCCTTTGTGGCAATTATCTCAAAGTCGTATTCATCACACGATCGCATTCCTCACCTGCCCTGTGGTAATTATCCCTGGCGGACATCTCTCCCTCGTGTCAATGGCCATAAAAATCCGTTGGCCTCTGGGTCTCAAAAGGTCTTAGATATAATTGTGGTACATAAAAAGTCTACACGTCTGTGTGGAGGTTGTACAGGTTTCCAGAGTGAAGACTAACCCTGATTTTATTTCCAGTTGACACGATAACCTAGTAATGATGTTATTATCTCGAGAGTGCCAGAGAGTGGTAGACTGGTAGACTGATATCCTAGAGAAGCAAGAGTTGTGTTATTTAGATGTCAGCTGCTGTGGTGACTGGATACCTTTGTCAGGAGTTCCCGGTGATGGAATGGTATCCATGAAATCTCAGCTTGGACTTGTTATTCAAGAAAAGCCAGTTTTGCTATGCTGACAGCACTAATTAATATCTAGAAGTTTACAATGTTTATAGGGAGGATGTTGTAACTCTGGTAACTTCGTGAACCATGGGTCCTCTGGCGAAAGTTTCAGTTGAGAGTGTGGCAGGCAGGTGGCGGAAAACTGTCGGGTGAGGAGGAAACACGAGATCCGCCATGTTGAGCATCTGTTTCCGCTTGGAGTCAGAACAGGTTTCCTGGGCAACGGTGCACGTCCCCCCGCCCCTGACACACACACAAGCACTTTATATGTCAACTTAAATCATTCCAGAAAGTACATTTACTTCAAGTTTACTAAAGTGCTGGAAGTGTTCACGCAGTGAAGTGTTTGAACACTGTGAACTGAACTTGCTCACATGCTGCCTGTGACCGGGTGCAGCTGCAGGGTGGGGAGCTCGTCCACATGAATTTTGTTCTTCAAAGATGTCTGGATAGTCACATGACTCTGCTAACATATTGTAAACAAACGACTACAAACCTGTGACCACGATGTTAGCGGCGTCCTGGCCTTCTCTCTGTTCTCTGTTCTCCGTTCTCTGTTCAGTTCCACTTAAAACGAGTTTTTAGTTAATTCGCTCACCATCGAAGTCCACGAAGGCTACCTTTTCCAATTGTCCATTTTAGGAAAATCTGGCTTCTTTATTTTCACATCCCACAATTCCTCTCATCTCTATCATGTCTGAACCACTCTTTTCTTTTTGTTCTTTCTTTATTTCTTTAATCGATATGTCTGTCTGTTTGTCCTGAATTCTGTTCTCGTCTGTGTGTGTTTGCATGTGTACACTTATGTGTGTTGGAGGATGCTCTACACTTCTACCGATCTGTTCTCATAGTCAATGCATACAGACTGTAGATAAAATATCTATACTGTATACAGTTCAATGTATTTTAATTTATGTTTATAAAGTTAATATACAAGGATAATGACTAACTATTATCAATGAATAGGTTAAGGAATTACTTGTGTTGGCAGTCGAGCTGAATATATTTTTGTTAGAAACTGCGACATTATTTTTACACATATCATTAGCTCACTCTCTGGACGATTGAGTGCACGTGGACAGAGAAAGAGAGATGGAACGACAGATCGTTCAGGTTGACTTGTAGAAAGCGTTCGCCCCAATAAAAGTGAGGAGATAAAGGATATGAAGCCATCATACAGTCGTCCTCTATAAAATAGTTTTGATAACTAACAGGACTCTACACGGAAACACGAAACCCCGAAGTAGTCTCTCCCCACCCCATGGACCTCTCTCTACCCGATTGACTGCGGGACTGGCTTCATGTTCCTGGACAAACGACTTGTGTGGGTGTCGGGACAAAGGCCACCCGAGGTAAAGAGCTTGGCTCAAAGAGTTCACTGAAGTGAAACTGCGTACATTACATGAGGATTGTAACCCTGCCTAAGGTGTCCCCTGTGTGTACACCAAGGTCTCAAGAAGTTTCTATTTCTTGTGAAGAAGCTAATACATGTATGTCTCCGTGTCTGTAATCTCGGTGGACCTGCAACTTCTCACTAACATTAAGAACTGTACGAACTGTAAGAGGTCAGAAGGTAATGACGAGAGAAGCAGTCAGCCCCTAGTTACCCTACTTCAGGCCGCTGTAGGGCAAATGTCGGAGCTCAGTGACCTGTAGATGGCCTGGTTTTTTCTTGTTTGCTGTGTTGGTGTCTCACCTTCATATCCATATTCTGACCTCCTTTTCACCGTTGAGTGATCGCCACACCTACTACCACACCTACTATAGCAACTGAGAACAACGTTTGTTTGTGGAACCACGAGTCCTAACTCTCGTCCTTAGCCAAACTAATTCAATAAATATTGGATGATGTAGGGGGTAAGGTCCATGCCTTACATCTGACCACGTTTTCCGGCAGAAGTTTACTTGTTTAACATGAGTAGGGTGTGTGTTGTAAACCAATTTATTTACCACTCAGCGAGGAAGGTATGTCAGGTATACAGTTGTTTGTTGAGACTACAGAGATTCATCCAGTGCCACCCCACACTGCTGACTCCTAGAAATGCTATTGGTGTTGACAAACAGCAGACCTCTGGCAGGAAGGAATCGCAGTGAAAGTAAGAACAGGCAACCTCTGTGACCGTCGTCATGGTTACACGAGACGACGATTCACTGGTCACTTCTCTGCAGCTGGTGATCATCATTTGAAGGATGCGACCCAGTTGTTAGATAAAAGTGTGGATGTAGTGTTACAATGCATCATCATCGTCGTCGTCGTCGTCGTCGTCGTCAATCATCATCATCATCGTCATCAACCATCATCATAACCAATTCAGCCTATTTTTTCTAAAATATTTTGATGTCATTGTCTAATCAGACGAAAGCAGAGCTGGACCTCATAACAAGTCACGTGTCACTGCTCATACTGTTCACACGCGTTTGGTTTAGTTGCGTTTTGTCTTCTTTTTGTAGCTTAAAGTTGTTGAAGTATGACGAGCACTTTCATATTACCATTATTATTCTTATTCCAGAACATGCAGGTCAAAGGTCAAAGTGCCTGTCAGCTGAAGTGGAAGGTCGTCACGCTGCTTGTGAGCCTGTGTGTGTTTATTGAAGAGACTAAAGGTAACCGTGCTCATCACCTGCGGTGTATACATGGGCTTCCTTCAACTTTTCACTCACGTGACTTGTGTTTGAGATCAGAGATATTATTTAGAATGGAAAGGAAAACTGGCAACACACTCATAACACACTTACAACACACATACACAGCAAACAACACACCTACACAAACAATTACACAATACTTTGTTCACTTTGTGACAGGCTTGAACTTAATGCATTATTTCACTCGGGTTACCCCTTGACCTCCGGACCTTACCTGCCGAGAAAAGTCAACACCTGTGTACCAGGCTTTCCTGCTCCGCCTGATGTTTATGTTTACAGTTTCCAATTGTTGTTATTGCTGCCCAAAGAGGGCAATGAACTTGGCGGCTGCTGTTCACCGAGAAGACTCGAGCTCAAGGGCTGCTGACACCTCGTGGGGTGGATGGTGTAACGGCCTCCGCCATTTTACCCAGTCTCTGTCATAGCAACATTCCAGTCTAGGACTGAGCAAAATAATGTTTCGTCGTTAACACAGAACTTGCCTCGTACTCGAGTTCCAGACTACCGGGTGGACTGGGTGAGGTGGCACGTGACGCCTGCTCACAGGGGTATGTGGGTGCATGGGGTGGGGGGATTGGTGAGGGTGGAAGTGGTAGGATGGGTACATAGATGATGGGCTGCTTGACTTGCTAAGTGACTCATAATCAAGTCTTATAACTTTTAATTGCTTTTGTGTTTAAAGGGCAGGTGACGTGTACATACCAGCAGATAGCAGACACCTCGGTTGACGATAATTATCGTGAATACGAACTGTTCTTCAATACACAGTCGCATGTGAACAACTGTGTAGCGGCGACTCTCAATGCCAAATCGCCGTGTACCAAGACCCCTCGTGTCGCATATACTATAATGGTGATCTTGGAACACAATCAGACGGCGGGTGGACCTACTTGAAAAAGCTCAGCTGCTCCTCAGGTGATTAAAACATACTTTCATCAATTGTCTGTTTACTTTTGATACTTTGTCTAATCATCTACTAACTATTGAAATGTGTAATTTCGCCGACTGTACTCTTTCTGATGACTCTAGTAGTTAAAACAAATCCAGGTTACCAATGGACTGTAATTAATAACATGAATGCAAAGATCTCGTCAGGAAAAGGTCAATAACTTTCAAGATGGCTTCAAGCAGAAGAGGGTCAGTGTACTAACTGATTGATTACTATATTACTTGATTGCTTTAGACTATGATGGCGACATCTTCAGGAGGGAACAGCCACAGGTAGGGCTTGCTACCTTCCTGGAGATGGGACATTCACATCTTATATGTATTGAATTCCATAAAGCTGGTTTCACACTGTAAAACTGAATCGAACATTACACGAGGTAAAACTAGTCCAGTATCAGTCTGAGAAAGGTTTATTTAATTTCAGTTGATATTAAATAAAATATTCGTGGAAGACGACCAAAGAGGTTTACCCCATAACCTGACAGCCATAGTTAAGAACGAGTTGTGGAAACATTTTTCGATGACTAAATAGTTTGGGGGTTTGCCCTGATTCCCAATGGTCCGTCTGCAATTTATGGCCATCAGTTTGTTACCATTTTAGAATTAGGTCAGAGAGACAGAGTTGGGTCAGACGGAAAGACGGAGAGAGTATGGGTCAGACGGACGTTCATTCTTTAATGAAACTGTTTCTTTCGACCTCAGTGCTCATTCAATTAACTGCAAACATTTTGTTTGTCAACACTTTCTTACTGCAAGCCTCAAACCACCACAGCCATTTAGACACAAATGTTGAGGTTGATCCTCACATTGGCTCAGCTCCTGTTAGTCGTTTGCTGGTGGAGCTGTGGGCACCATTGTCACCTCTGACCTCCACGGCAGCACCTCTCTCACTTTCTTCTCATTTCAACGGTTTTTGTGTGTCTAGCTGTAAAGTTATCTTTGTATCAGTCTGTGTCTGTCTCACCAATCTTTACAACACATTAAAAATGATGTAAAGAGGTTGTCAGCGAGGTTTGTAGACGGTTAGTGGTTACCGACACCAAATCCATGAACAGGAAGTTTAGACTGTGAAGGAGTTGGTGATTATTATGGGATGTCCGTGAGTTTTTAGTTTACGACACTGTGTTTGTACAACACTACAACTCGTTAGTAAATATTGTGTTCATAACAAAGCTACTACCACCCAAGTCGCGACCACGACCACTACAACAACAGCAGCACCAACAACGACTACACAACCACCCACAACAACAACAACGGCAACAACAACAACGACTACACAACCAACAACAGCAGCACCAACAACGACTACACAACCACCACCCACCACCACAACAACAACGGCAGCACCAACAACGACTACACAACCACCACCCACCACCACAACAACAACGGCAGCACCAACAACGACTACACAACCACCACCCACCACCGCAACAACAACGGCAACAACAACGACTACACAACCACCACCCACCACCACCACAACAACGACAACAACAGCAGGTATTGGTGTTGGCAGGGAGCGATGCTCTCATCGCGCGATCTTTTCCTAACCAGAAACTAATGTGGGGATGGTGCCTTGTCGTCGTCGATGTACATTTTAACGACTTTGAAAGCATTTTAACAAGAAGCTTGTTATTATATTTCCCTGCAATAATCACTAACTCTACTCATCGTGTAAAATTGTAAACTACTAGTTCACTACAAGCCGACAGGATTCCAGAAAACGGAATTTGCCTGAATGAACTGACAGGACAGTTGCAACTAACATTGTGATGGAGGAATACTTGTGTGGAACAATACAGCAACAAAATTAAAAGTCTAGCCTATATAATACAAATTAATTATTAATTAATCTTCAGCTGTAACTACAGACAAGATTTACAGTCGCTCACGTGCAATAGATATACATAGCTGAGTGTACGTGTATACATGTTGAACACGGTGAATATCATTCTTCAATAGATAAATAACAACAGTAGGAGGAGTCAGTAGCTGTATCAGGTTCCCTCATGTTGACACAAACATCACGACCAGTGGAGTGAATCTCGTGTTTGCCACGTGGAGTGAATGGGTTGTGGTGATGCACACAGGCATCTGGTATCTGCGGCCAGACTGCCAGAGATGTATATCTATAACACACATACAGCTACAGTAACAGTTAGTTACTTTGTTCTGACATTGCTCTCACCACCAGATGGGTTGCTTCTACTACATCACCTCTCTGTTGATTGTTGGTTGATTTCTGCTACAACTACAGTAGCTGTGGTGGTGTATACAGGGTTGTACATAATCTGCTTGTGGTGGTGTGGCAGTGTCTAACACTTCTGTAGATGAAGGTCTTAAACACAGTCCTTTCTCACCTTCAGCCTCTCAAGACTTCAAGACTTACTAGCTTTTTTAACTTTTGGTATTTTTTTAATATCTTTATATATATATTACTCATTCTGCTACAACTGCAGTGATTAGTTACTTGTGTTACAACTGCAATGATTATTTTGCAAATCAAAGTGAAAGCAGTGCACTGCAGCTGTTGCCTACTGAATACAAGTGTTTTATTTTAATAGACATTTTATGAAAATCGCTGTTTATAAAATTCGTTTGTTGAAGTATATGAGATGAGAAGCCAATGCTTTATGTATACAGTGACTATGACAATTGTTTATTATTATTCAGGGAGTGAATGAGGAAAGAGATGGAGTGAACATTATGTACAAGTGAGAGGATAGTCATTAAGTGTAGTGTCTGTATATGTGTGCCTGTGTGTGTGTGTGCATCTGGTGCTGTGTATGTGAGAGAAAAATAGAGAGAGAATGATGTTGAGGAGTCGGTGTGTATATTTGGGCAAAATGTTTGTGTGTGGTGCATGTGAGTGATGGGGTACAAGTGGTGTGTATGTTTGATGTAAAGGAGGGTTTTGTTTTTATATCTACATGTGTGTGTCTGATACAGCAACTACAACTACTACTGCTTCAACATCCACGACTTCAACAGCAGGTAATTAAAACTTTTAAATGCTGTCTTAACTATTTTGGCAGACCTTTACAAAGGATTCTTTCTTATCAATGTACTTATGTAGGAATTCTATGGACATCAGTTTGTATACTTCTATGTAATATTCTCTAAATAAGTGTGTTTCCCAATCTGTGTTTATCCAAGCACACATATTTATATCTCTGTGTGTGTGTGTGTGCCTGTATGTGTGCATCTGGTGCTGTGTTTGTGAGAGAAAAATAGAGAGAGAATGATGTCGAGGGGTCGGTGTGTATATTTGAGTAAAATGTTTGTGTGTGTGTGTGTGGTGGATGTGAATGATGGGGTACAAGTGGTGTGTATTGGTGTGTGTTTGATGTAAAGGAGGGTTTTGTTTTTATATCTACATGTGTGTGATATGTCTGTATTTTATATACATGTCGTATATATGTATGTACAGCACCTACAACTACTACTGCTTCGACATCCACGACTTCATCAGGTAATTAAAAACTTTTAAATGCTGTCTTAAGTATTTCGGCAGACCTTTACAAAGGATTTTTTATCAATGTACCTATGTAGGAATTCTGTGGACATCACTTTGTATACGGTGTATACCTCTATGTAATATTCTCAATCTGTGTTTATCCAAGCACATCTTTATATCTCTGTGTGTGTGATTTTTGAGGTCCCTGTATCTACCTACTTATTTGAATTTTAATATCCTTTATTTCTCTGTATCATATCTACATATTCATGTCCTTGTGTCTGTCTAGCTCTGTATCAGTGTAATTATGTTGCTGTGTCTATGAATAATCTTGTATTTGCTTATCAGTGTATTTGCCTATTTATATGTAACTTTGCAAGTATTTGTTTATATCCGTGTCTGTGTCTGTGGCTTATCTGTGGATCACTGCTGTGTTTCTGTGTGAACATCTGCATCATCACAATATTTATGTGCTTATTTCCATGTGTCTTTTCACATATGCTATGTATGTTTATATGTGTAGATGTGTTTCTAGTAATCAGTGTTTTTATGTATCTAAATATGAATCATTGTGTTCATGTGCTATTTATGTGTTTGTATTTGCATACATGCTTCTGTACTTGTCATTGAATCAGTGTATTTAAATATCTCGGCAAACCAGCACATGTCTGTATATTATGTGTGTGTATATATATATGTCGATATTTGCATATTATTTATATATATATGTGTGTGAATTAACATATTTGTGTATTTATATGTGAATCAGTGTCTTCATATACTTGTATTTATATATATATTGTGTGTGTGTATATATATATATGTGAGTTAGTGTATCTGTGTGTATATACCTATGACTCAGTATGTGTATATATTTGTGTCTATATGTGTTTATACAAATCACGTATTTACATACTTGTGTGTATTTGTAAATTTTTATATGTGTGTTACTTTATCTTTATCTGTATATATGTGAATTAGTATATTTATATATTGTGTATACATGTTAATGTCATTCAGTATATCTGTAGAGATGTACATGTGTATAGAAATCTCTGTATTTACATACCACTATGTGTCTATATGTGAATCAGTATACTTACATATTTGTATCTAAATATAAATCTGTGTGTATGTGCATCTGAATGTACCGTATCTCTCTCTATATATATATATGTAGTGTGTGGCTCTATGTATATAGATATAACCCTGTGTCAGGATCAGTGTATTTAAAGACCTGTATGTTTATGTAGCTGAGTTGCTGTATTTATGTGCGTATATCTTTCTCTCGCTAACATTTCTCAGGGCCAGCTTTATGCGAGGGCGGTGCCTCGCTGCTTTACCTTCCCCATTCCTCTATGAAGTCTTTGAGCTCCCGTGTATGTGATGATGATGATGATGATGAGGTAGTTTTATAGCGCGCCAGTATCCGCATCACAAAGATGCGCTCAATGCGCGGTGATCCCATGGTGTTAGAAACATGAGCTGTCCGACTGTCCTGATTGTAGTCAACATGCCTGTACATAATTACTGTTCAGAAAGTGTTTCAATTTTCACATTACAAACCAAAAACGGAAATTACCATGATGATGATGATGATGATGATGATGATGTGCTATCTTTACTTTAGAAAACTCAACTCCTACTACCATACTTGTGTGCACGCCGCCTCTCACCAGCACAACGGATGGTATAACATTTGTACACGTGTCCACAATCTTTACTTTCACGGTGACAGTGCACCTTGTAACCTTGTAGTCTCAGCAGAACTCACCTAACACTGAGGTCGGCTAGAATGACTCGCACCTTGTAAAGTCCACCTACTAATGGCTTGGCGACCTCCTCACGACATGAATCGTGCACAAAGTTGAGATGGTGTGAGTCTGCTACCAGACGGTGCCAGGCTTTGGTGATGTGCACACTTCCTTATCCAAGCTGCTTTCATCCTTCACTCATTCACTCACTACTCAAGCATGCACTCACTTCTCTGACAAGAAGTTTCTTGTACTCAGCTGTGACACCACCTGGGAGGTCAAACTGTTTCTAACCTCAGCTAAACTTCTTCCTCTCCACGCCAGCTGTTCTCGACCGTCTCATCTTTGAAATCATCAACAAAGATGTACTTCTTTCTCATTAGTTCCATTTCCTTCTCTTCTCTTAATGTCTTTCTGGAATGATTGTTACTGTTCATTACTGTTTTTGAGGGATCATGATTGCTCCTCGTGGATAGTGATTTTCCTCGTGGATAATGATTGTTCCTGTAGAGGTCATGTGGGTGCACTTTCACCTTTTGCTTATGTGCCATTGAAATTCTTGTTCTTATTATAATTATCTGATGACTATAAGCTCTCTTCCAAATCTTTCTCACATCAACATAAACTACTTTTTAACAGTATGTTCTATGAGAGCTGATAGACTACCTCTGACCCGTGTACCAGAAATTAGCTCTAACGAACTGTTCATTGCGGCACATTGTTTTGATGATGTTATACATCTTCCAGCAAGATGTTTTTGTGTGGACAGTAGAATACAGTAAGGACATTGACATAGTTTAAAGGTTAACATTAGAAATAAAAACAGGAAATTGCTATGATGATGATGATGATGATGATGATGATGATGATGTACTGTCTTGACATTAATAAAAACAGTGACTTTTACCACAACCCAACCGTTGACCTCGTCTTCCACTGTTACCTCACCATCGCCACCACCACCACCACCATCACCAGCAACAACAGCAGCAACAACAACACCAGCAACAACAACACACCAGCAACAACACCAACAACAGCAACAACAACAGGTATAAAAAGCTGTGAAAAGAGACGCCAGTGATAATCTGTAGTAGTCGTGCAATTTCTCACCTGAACTGACTACAAAAGCCTTTGTCTTCCTTACACTTTGCACCTGGCGAACTCTAGTAACCCTGCGACCCTCACCTACCTTATTAATGTGTTGTCTATATTCTCTTTTTCCTCAATATTCTATTTTTAAGGTAGGTATTCTCCATAGTCTCTAATTTCTTCCAATGTTTTATAATTTGTGAATTGTCAATATTCTCAGTGCTCTGATCATGAAATCTGTATTTCTGAGTGAGAGGATATTCTTATTGACTTGGAGGTGTTAATGATTCCAATTATTCAGACTTAACATAAGTAATGGTAATTGAATCATGGGAACGAAAGGATGTAGAGGGCGAGACACTAAATCAGACATAACTGTTGATGAAGTAGCAGTAGACACTTGATTGTTTGACAGTTGTTTGTGATGACAACAATCTCGAGAAAAGACCAGAATTGTAGTGCAGTGATTGTATCAACATTCAGTTTGATAAAGGCTTCAAGTGATGGTGGGGAAGTTTCTCACTCCTCTGTAGATAAAGATCTTGAACTCAACCATTTCTCTGCTCCAGCCTCTCAAGACATGCTTACTACTTTCTTTGACCTTTTTCTTCATTCTTTTTGTCTGTTTATATTTGTACAACTTCAGTGATGCTGTGGTGTGCAGGTATGGAGTGACGGGGCTGTATCTTTATGTTGTGTGTTAGTGTGTGCATGTGTGTGTGTGTGTGTATACACGTGTGTGTGTTCTAGAATTGTAAACGCAGGAAGGGCCAAGCATGAGAGTGAGGGGGGATTTGTTGGGGGCCCTGGGTATGTCTGTGTGGTAGGTGAGAGAGATATTTGTTTCAAACATTGAACAACAAAACATTTCAATTTTCACTCATAATTAGCAACCACAGACCAAACTACAACACCGTCAACAACAGCGCCTACAACTACTACTTCGACATCCACGACTCAATCAGGTAATAAAAATGTTTTGAATGTGTTGTAAAGTACTTTGGCAGACTGTTATAAAGAACTGTCTCTTACTGTACCTGTTTGATAACTGCTCGTGAGTTTCTCTACCTGTGTCTGTGTCAGGTGCTCTGAACCAGTCTCTTCATGTGCCGCTACTGGTGCATCCCAAAAGGATGTATTTATGTCTGTATATATGTATATATTTAGGACTGACTTTACTGAGGTCCCTGTATGTGAATGTTGGTGCATTGTGTGTCTGTACATAAATGAAAGTATGTCTACATGCACCTATATGCACCTATTACGTATATATGTATATATGCACCTATTTATGTCTGTCTTTTGATATGTACACCTTTATATATGCCTCAGTTAATCAGTGTATATTATATGCTGTTTTATACATGTTTATATGTAAATCAGTTTATTGACATATCTCTATGTGTATATATAATGTGTGTCTGTGTTAGTGTATTTGTATACCTGTTCAAAATATATTTGTGTGTACCATTGATGTATCTGTACATGTTTATATGTCGCTGTGAATCAGTGTTTTAATCACCTGTATCCAGTCACTGCATGCCTATATACATTATTGTATGTGTGTACGTCTACATATATATATATAGCTTGTGTGCACACATTTCTGTACGGCTGGCTGCTTGAATACATGTCTGTCTCTGCTTCTCAAACAAAAGTTAATACTCTTCTTGCTGTCAGCTTTGGGTGATGGAACTAAACCTCTGCTGGTCAACACCTTGGTGAGGTTACTGGCTTTCGATGGAAGCAACATTGTGGTGAGGGTAATGACTTCTGTTGACACCAACATTGTGGTGAGGGTACTGACTTCTGTTGACACCAACATTGTGGTGAGGGTACTGACTTGTGTTGACACCAACATTGGGGTGAGGGTACTGACTTGTGTTGACACCAACATTGTGGTGAGGGTACTGACTTTTGATGACACCAACATTGGGGTGAGGGTACTGACTTTTGATGACACCAACATTGGGTTGGGGGTACTGACTTGTGATGACACCAACATTGGGGTGAGGGTACTGACTTTTGATGACACCAACATTGGGGTGGGGGTACTGACTTTTGATGACACCAACATTGGGGTGAGGGTACTGACTTTTGATGACACCAACATTGGGGTGGGGGTACTGACTTTTGATGACACCAACATTGGGGTGAGGGTACTGACTTTTGATGACACCAACATTGTGGTGAGGGTACTGACTTTAGATGACACCAACATTGGGGTGAGGGTACTGACTTTAGATGACACCAACATTGGGGTGAGGGTACTGACTTTTAGATGACACCAACATTGGGGTGAGGGTACCAAACCTCTGTGAGCATTATGGTTTGGGGGCAGCACCTCATGATCATAAGGTGAAAGTGCACGTGCTGGAGTATCTTATCTGATCTTACCTACTGAGCGGTCTACTTCCTGTTGATGCTGAAGCCCGTTTCATTAACATTTACCTTCTCCCAGTAACTGCTCTTGTCCTCCTTTTGTTTTAGTATTTAAAGGACCTGTAGTTCCTGTTGTGGGGTTAATAAAGACCTTGCACGTTCCTGTCTTGGGGCTAAGTGCTTAGGGACCCCGCATGTTCCTCGTCTGTGGATAACTGCTTACAGACCCTGCGTGTTGCTGTTTGTGGTTAATTGTCAAATGTTTTTACTTTTATTTTCATACCGACATGGACAAAACTCATTTACGGACGACACATTTTGGTTGCTTTGGGCTTCTCGCATCTCTGGCTGCTTCTTGTGTAGTTTTGTGTACATCGAGACTTTAAAATCCGGATCCATCATCTATCATCGATCATCATCATCCATCCATCATCATCATCATCATCATGTCACCAATGGCAATGGCGGCGCGGTAGTCGTGTAGTCGTTGACGTTTGTATCGATGATGACGAGGGGAGGCAGCCCGTTGCTGTTCCCTCCCACGTGACGCGCGTGTTTTTTGTGCTTTTCGACTTTTTCTTCATTAAACCCTGATGTTTACACTGGTGAATCGGCTTACTCAGCTGACTTATTCAACTGACTTACTCAGCTTCTACACTTGCTACGAGGTACGTGTCTACTTTGCCTTTATCTATTTTTCTATTTCTCTGTATGTAGGAGAGTGTGTGTGTCAGCGTGTTTGTGTGCTTGTTACTCTGATATTCTGTGCCATAAGTCCTATAGAAAAGGTTCATCATTTCTTTAGATGTTTAAGTAATGCTAATGTATACTAATGGCGTAGTAGATAATCATAGCTTTGACAATTTTCTGTAAATATTTGATTTCACTGAAGTCAAAATTTTTTGCTAGGGAGCCAAGATGTCTTCCCCACAAACTGGGAAATCGTTTGATCATAATCAGATAGCTTACGACTCCTCTAACCATCCCCCCTCTTCCCCTTCGTGGTGGTCAATCTAAATTATAGAATATAAATATATCATAGGTATTTTCTGGTTCCTTTCCCACCGTTGTTTTTTTCATGATGTTAAATGTTTACAGGGTAGCTCACAGTTTTCCACGTTTGTGGAGTTACATTTTCAGAGAACCAAGTTACATTTCGTGCCATTTCTGTTGTTTTGAGTAACTTGCAGACACATCGTCCATTGATGCTAACACTCGGTCTGTAGCTGACCGGATGTTTGTCCACCACTGCGCATGCGTGCGAGATGTTCTGTGAACGTTCACGTTAGGCTTGATTGCAGAATAAACCGATTCTATCCTCTTTGTAGACTGGTTACATTAAAAGAAAGTGTTTCCAGCATAAAATGTACTTTTGCAGACATGACAGCATCACTGTACAGTGATACCTCGGTTCTCGAACATAATTCGTTCCGGGAGGACGGTCGAGAACCAAATTGTTCGAGAACCGAAGCAATGAAACCCAAAGGAAATAATGGAAACTGGATTAATTTGTTCCAAGCCAGAAAATGCCTTTTTACTGGCTAATTTGTATATAATATGTAGAAAAACATGAGTCTCAAGAAATTAGAAATAAAAGTGTATTTATTAAACAAACAAAAAATAATAAATAAAATGTACTGTACAGTACAGTAAATTTGTGTTTCATTTACTGTCTGTACCAAACTTTATGGCAGGAGGAATGAATGTGGAGGGAGGAGGGAAGGGGATGGTTATTGTCACTGATGAGCAAGCAAGGCGCGCTGGCCGAATGAACGCCATTCGGCTCAACTCGGCTCATCTCGGACGTTCGGATGTTCGAGTTCCAAATATTTGTTCGAATTCCAAGACAAAATTTTCTTGAATTTCCTGGTCGAATACCGATTTGGTCGAAAGTCAAGTCGTTCGAGAACCGAGGTATCACTGTAGTTGTTGGACTTTGTACATGTCTGTGTCCCCTGAACAGCTGGAGTGTTGTGACTGTTGTTTGTTGTTTATTGATTGTGTGCTGTCAACATTTTGTTAACAATTGGTATAATAAGATTAGATATTTGTTTAACAAGTGGTGTGATACAGATGTTCTTTATTATTTAACAACTTTTGGGTGACTTATGTACAAACAGTGTCTCACTCTGTCTGTATTGCAGTCAGCCTCAGACTTCGCCCTTCACTAAGCCAAAGGCTGTAACGGTCTCACCCTTCGTGTACACAAACGATAAATAAGCACGAATGTTAGTTTGAAAACCTAACAAACTGACACATGTATAAACAAATACAAAGATTCGATGAGAATGAAAGACATGAAGTTAGCACAAGCAAAGAAGCTTCGTTTGTCATAGCTGTGTAGAAGCTTCACAACTCGTAGACGACGACGACAACAACAACAACAACAACAACAACAACAGACAGGTGTGGTTGCTGCTCACCCACTCACCACTGGACTCCAACAGAAAGTCATACCGGGACCAACCGTCAGCTCATTGTACTCAGATGATTATCGTAATTTAAAGTATTTTTGTTTACTATTTGCATTTAGCACAAGTCAACTATTGAACTTGCACCAATCACATTGTTTTCAAAGAAGACTCGCCATCAGTGGCTAGATTCTATTTTTAGACTGCTTGATGGCGGAACGACTGTCCAGGCGCCGTTGCTGTGGGTGATGCTAATTCGTCTTTTCTTTGCTGCTTTGCACAAAGTTCATCCCCTGAAATAATTATTTTCAAAGCTTGTTCTTCTTTACTTATTTTTTTTATTTTGTCAGATTTTAGGATGGAAAGAAAGTTCAACACAAGCTCGACAGACGCGCCGGCATACAGGATCGAGTCTGTCGGTCAGTGTGAGGAGGCCTGCAGGCTGGTGACCCAGTGTCAGGCCTATGCCCTCAACATCCACCACGTGCACCCTGTACACTGCCACCCGCTACATCAGCTCAGTTCGTGTCAAGAGCAGCGGTACATCCTCCATCCTTTCCTCCCGTCACTGCCTACATGTCATCTCCTACACTCTAGCCTCTATATTATTTGTTTCCTCCAATATCTCCCCTCCTTCTCTCTCTCATTTTGTCCTTTGTTTGTATCACTCTTCTCTCTCTCTTGTCTCATACCCACATTCTGTGATGGCGGTCCGGTGGTGCAGCGGTTAGCGCCTGTCACCAACACAGTGAAGATTGGCTGTCCTGGGTTCAGATCTCGTCTCGGGCAAGCTATTCTTTCTCTGTATGTGGCATCTGTTTACAGGGTTGGTTGGCATATAGTTGCTGGCTTTGTGTAAACACCAATCTCCCTCCAAATTATGTGATTTAATTTTTTCAACTTGTTAATTCATCTTCAGAGTTGTCCCTTCCCTCTATCCACGCACACTCGTTTATAAGGATAAAATGTGTGTTTGTGTGTGTGTGTTTGTGTGAGAGAGAGACTGTCGTTGGGGGACACAGACCTTGCACTGCTGGTCAGTAAGAGTGAGGTCCTCTCTGTGGCAGGCTTCAGCGAGACCTGCAACATGACAGGAGATGACAGAACATCTTTGTCCTACTCACCAACCCTTCAGTCGTGTGAAGGTGTGTGTCTTCGCAGCCGACTGTGCAAAGCCGTGGTGTTCGACTCCAGTGGCCTCACCTGCAGCCTGTACTCGTCCCTCCCTGCCCACAAGGACGATAACCCCAGTCTCACCCTGTCGTGGAAACTCTCAGGTGTTCTTCATTGTTTGTTTTGTTTACTAGCGCTTAGGAAAACTAAGACACCATGGCATAGAGGGTCTATTGGCCAGTTCGAATCTTAGTTGATCGGTAGTCGACATCAGAGAAAGTAAAAGACGACAGAATAAACAGTCGAGCGTTGCCTTGTGTGCCTTAGACACGGTGAACCACCTACTGTTCCCTTCTCACTAAATGTTTGGTTTTTGTACACATCACTAGCCTGTCGCAGGACTGCTGTACTGAGAGGAAGATTGTAAAAACAGTTTAAACCGACAAGAATATAAACAAATAATATTCTAAAGCCATCTGTGTAGTATGTTGGTTGAGTGTTTTGTTTTGTTCTACAGCTTGAAATGTTCATTAGTAGATGAAATCTCCTCAATCTTCATTATTTATTTACAGATGAAGGCGAAGTGTTTACATTTACGTTCAAGAATGATGGTAGGCTGACAGGAATTATTTCAGTAATTTTGTTTCATCTCATCACACAGATTCTTTCATCCCTTGTCTTCGTGTTCTTTCATCTTGTCATCATACCTGTCTTCATGTCCTTTTATCTCACCACACCATGTCTCCGTGCCCGTTCATTGTTATTGTGGTTATGTACATTGTTTACATGTAAACATCTCCGAAGCCAGATCTGAGGTCCCTGTAAGCAGTTATGACACAAAGTTAAATTATACTTGTGAAGATGTTTAATGTTGGGTGCTTGAGTTGATGGGTGGATAGCAGGGTAGCGAGGCAGCTCCATGTTTGATATTTTGAATCTTCTGTTGTTATTCAGGAGATAACGGTTCGACAAGACTGTTCTCCACTTCACACCTGTGTAAGTGTGACTGTCAGAGAGCTTGGGTGTGTGAACGAGCGAGGAGGTGAATGTCTGTCATTACAGCAGATGATTGACTGTTAGCAACTTGTTTCTCATTGTTTTCAGTCAGTGTGGGATTCGGTGTTTGTCTGAGTGTTGAGATATCTTAGAGGTGCGTGCCTGCACGTGCGTGTTCTTATGTTGGTCAGTGTAGTTTCTCGATGGTTAATACTGGTTGGGTCTAACTCCACTGGTATTTATGTGTGGATTTCTGGTTTTTTTAATTTTAGGTGCTCTACAATTGGTCTCTGGACTCCTAGCTGCTCTCCTTCTCTCCTGAAACTGATGCCGTGGAAGAGGAAGCCCACTCTCTTCTGGTTGCTATGGATAAGAAGGACATGGCACGTGTTTCAGCAGACCTGTGCATCGTTTTTCATTGTTTACTGTTTTACTGTACACGTGTTCACTTGTAAGAGTTAATGTCTATTTTTTAACGAAGATGCCACCTGACAAACCATGTTCACACTATGGCAGCCTGTGAACTCCACTCGCATGTCAGGAGTCCGAGGTCTCTATGGACAGTGCGTGTGGTGCATGTGTGTGTGTGTGTGTGCTTGTTTGTGTGTGTGTGTGTGATGTGTTCTAGGGCGTGAGATTGCCCGCTCATGTTTTGTTCGTGTGGGGAGTCTGCACGTGCGTGCGTTCAAGACGAGAAATGTCTGTTTTAATATAGGTGTACATAAAGTACATACCTGCGCATGAGTACACAGGTGTACATAAAGTATATAGGTGTACATGAGGACACAGGTGTACATAAAGTACATACCTGCGCATGAGTACACAGGTGTACATAAAGTAGTGCCTTGGAGTGTGTGGCTGGTGATTGACGAGAGGATGGCTGCTGTCACTCAGGTGTATGGCTAGCGCTATGTCACGTGACAAGTATCAGGAATCCCATTGCATACTCAGATGGTCACATGGTGATGTCGGCATACAAAGCAAATCAAACTTTATTGTCTGTCAGAGGAAGTTCAAGACAGAAATGTTTCTTTTGCTCACAAACCCAGCCTTATATACAAACATATGTATATTTGACATGATGAGCAGACTGACTGTCTTTCAACCATATGTCCCTTTTACTAAACATTACAGAAATCTTTATGTGAGTTTTTTTTACACATTTTATAAAACCTTGAAGAGGTTTAGTTTTGTTTACACTATTTTTCCTGTTGTTAAAATGCCATCATCAGTATTTATAAGCTATCATCGAAGTCTTTATACATTTTTGATTCTAATCTCACAGTGCTGCTGTCCTCGTAGCAGTGGCTAAGGAATGTCACAGTCTTTATAAATGTAGTTTTCTATTTTGTTTTTACTATCTTTAGAATGTCACGTGATAGAGTGCAGAACTAGGTGTTGTTTCCTAGTTATAACCTTTAAAATATTTTAGAAAATGCACTGTGGAGATGTTCTTTTCTACATTTCTTTAAAGACAGTAACAAGGTATTTTTGTGGGATAGCACCTTACATTACTTACATTGCTCACCCTACCTTACATTTCTAGGGTAGCACCTTACATTACTTACATTGCTCACCCTACCTTACATTCCTAGGATAGCACCTTACATTACTTACATTGCTCACCTTACCTTACATTTATAGGTAGCACCTTACATTACTTACATTGCTCACCCTACCTTACATTCCTAGGGTAGCACCTTACATTACTTACATTGCTCACCCTACCTTACATTCCTAGGGTAGCACCTTACATTACTTACATTGCTCACCTTACCTTACATTTATAGGTAGCACCTTACATTACTTACATTGCTCACCCTACCTTACATTCCTAGGATAGCACCTTACATTACTTACATTGCTCACCTTACCTTACATTCCTAGGGTAGCACCTTACATTACTACATTGCTCACCCTACCTTACATTCCTAGGTAGCACCTTACATTACTTTACATTGCTCACCTACCTTACATTTCTAGATAGCACCTTACATTACTTACATTGCTCACCTACCTTACATTCCTAGGATAGCACCTTACATTACTTACATTGCTCACCCTACCTTACATTCCTAGGATAGCACCTTACATTACTTACATTGCTCACCCTACCTTACATTTCTAGGATAGCACCTTACATTACTTACATTGCTCACCCTACCTTACATTCCTAGGATAGCACCTTACATTACTTACATTGCTCACCCTACCTTACATTTCTAGGATAGCACCTTACATTACTTACATTGCTCACCCTACCTTACATTCTAGGGTAGCACTTACATTACTTACATTGCTCACCCTACCTTACCATTCCTAGGATAGCACCTTACATTACTTACATTGCTCACCTACCTTACATTTCTAGGATAGCACCTTACATTACTTACATTGCTCACCCTACCTTACATTCTAGGATAGCACCTTACATTACTTACATTGCTCACCCTACCTTACATTCCTAGGATAGCACCTTACATTACTTACATTGCTCACCCTACCTTACATTCCTAGGATAGCACCTTACATTACTTACATTGCTCACCCTACCTTACATTCCTAGGGTAGCACCTTACATTACTTACATTGCTCACCTTACCTTGCATTTCTAGGGTAGCACCTTACAGCTCATAGACATTAGGGACTTCTCCTTCTTTCCTTCTTTCCTTCTTTTGTTCTTTGTGTTGTTACTGATTTTCTCGGCTAGCTCTTAGAAGCGCCAATGGGTTTTGTCATACAAAGGTATTGAATTTAATCAAAATGTCTTTATTAATTGTTGTTGACAGAAACCATTGGACATTATGTTTTTCTATATATATATATGTGCAAGTTAGCACGTGTCAAAGTCTCCAATTTAAAGTTATACTGTTTTTTAACAAATGAAGAATATATATGACTGTTTTTGATCTTGTCAATATTATCTTTTTATTATTTGTTTTATTTGTAAATTAATCTTCTGAAGACATTTGCATGTGTATGTGTGATCTGGACAGTCACTCCACTGATATTAATAGCCTGCTGTTAACCTGCTCTGTGATATCAATTATTTTGTTGTTATTTTCAAGCATCTTCCAAAATTGTCATAATATATTTTGTTAGTTGTTACAGAGATGATTTGTGTATTTATTATATAATGTTATACAACTTTTCCTGGTGATTTATATGATGACACCAACATTGACAACGATATTACGATAATGTCGGACGAGAAAGAATAAATATTTAATTTAGTCTACAATGATAAGCCTTTTGTTATTATTTGAAGACAGTGATTAGTTTGTTCAAGTGTACATTCCTTTACCTGTCAGAAGTTTCACAAAACATTTTCATCCTCATGCTGCCTGAACATTACATTTTCCACTTACCTCTACCCTGGGTTTGTTGTGAATTGTGCACTTTAGTCATCAAATTTATTTTACTGATAACCACTTCAGACTTTTAGAAGAATAGTTGTCTGGAATATCAAAGGCAGGTACTTACTGCTTGATGCAAGTTGTATAGTGCCTTGTACCTGACGGCCAATCTGCTTCTTACCTGTCTGTACCATGTCCTGCTACCTGTCTGTGAATTGATTTGTTACCTGTTTGTCAAGTCATTGTTTACCTGTTTGTGTACCTGTACCTGCTTGTGTAGAAGTCACCTTTTACCTGTCTGTGCACTCACTGGCCTTTGTGTGCCTAACACCTCACCTTCACCAGCGTCTGTGTACAACAGCCAGCACTGCCATAGCAACCAGGCACCTGTAGGCTTACTGCTGTAGTTTGCTCCATACATATACATAACCGCTATCTAAAGTATTCATTATTAACATGTATGTAACTCGTGTGTATGTAAACATGTATATGTGTGTACATATTATCCATGTATCTAAGTATGTCTGGGTATGTCCATGTCTTGGTCTGAATGTACCCTCAGAGAGGACCCAAGGTGTGAATAAAAATCTTGTCCATTGAGATACAATGGTAAGTAAGGAATCTGGAAGAAAGCACTTCATATAATAAAATGTCTCTTTGTCTGTCTCACTGTCTGTCTGTCTTGCTGTCTGTCTGTTACTGTCTTATTGTCTGTCTCACTGTCTGTCTCAAGGTGTGTCTCACTGTCTCTCACTGTCTGTCTCACTGTCTGTCTGTTACTGTCTGTCTCACTTTCTCTCACTGTCTGTCTCATTGTTGGTCTGACTCACTGTGTGTCTCACTGTCTCAATGTCTGTCTGACTCACTGTCTCACTGCCTCTCACTGTTTGTCTGAGTCACTGTCTGTCTCACTGTCTGTCTGTAGCTTCTTTCCCTTTGCAGCTGATATATTTTTGTTGCCGTGCTCCTACAGTAAAATCACTCCGCGGGTTAAGACAGAAACAAAGAGCGTACAGTAATATAGACCTTTAACCTCTGTCACCCTGTAGTGTTTATAGTGCAATGACTTGACAGTGTGCAGGGGTCATGTCATGAACTTTGACCTCGCAGGTGACATAGAAGCTGCTGTGCGGTGGTCGAGGTTGACATCGTGACTACAGTTAGTGTTGATGCAGGGCCTCTAGGAGTTGACGAAACCGATGTAAATGAATCATTTGTTTAATCAGTTACTTGAGTTGATGAAATTAAAGACAAAAGCTATTAAAATAAATATAAACAAGCAGTTCAAGACTGTTTACGAAATAAAACACATTTCCTGACAAAAGTGCGACCAGGAGGCTGGTGTGCAAATCCCGGAATCAACGCCGAAAACTTCGAGAATTTTCTTGACACGACTACAGGGCAACTAGACAAGTGGACAAGTACACAAACAGATGAAGAGTGGAGAGGATACTAGAGGTTGACAAATAAGCGGATACAACAACATAATATTTACAATAATCACGGCTATTCAATAAACATGTTTCCTACACAATGCGGCGTAATATCATGGCTGTGGGTTACCAACTATAGACGGACAGGTGACATAGATCACTTTTACCTGTCACCTGTACAGTGAGCAAACTATAGACGACAGGTGACACAGATCACTTTTACCTGTCACCTGTACAGGGAGCAAAGCTCGTGTTGTCACCGACAGTTTGTGTAGTTAAGCAAGTTCATCTTGTCAATTGATCATTAGTACATTTAATACGCTACTTACCTGTCCAAACCGAGATTTATACATTCAGGTTGTATAAAATTGTTCTCTTTCTTCAGCAACTACGACCACAACAACAACAACCTCAGCGCCGACGCTAGCAAACTCCAGCACATCCATGACAACCACTGACACAACCACGGTAATGCCGACAACTGAAAATGTGACGACGACTTCACCAACAACGCCAATGACTACCACAACCATGTCGACTTTACCAACAACCACGACGCCTTCAGCAACGTCGACGGCTACTCTGTTAGCAACCACGACGACGCCATCAACAACCACTACCACTCATTAACAACTACAACAACTCCAACAACCATGTCGACTTCAACAACAACCACGACCACGCCATCAACAACCACTACCACTCAATTAACAACTACAACAACTCCAACAACCACGTCGACTTCAACAACGCTTATGACTACTCCTTTGATAACTACGACGACGCCATCAACATCCACTACCACTCCATTAACAACCACAACAAATCCAACAACCACGTCGACTTCAACAACCACGACCACGCCATCAACAACCACTACCACTCCATTAACAACCACAAGTCCAACAACCACGTCGACTTCCCAACAACCACGACCACGCCGTCAACAACTACGACCACGCCAACAACTACGACGACACTGTCAACAACCACAACCACGACATCGGCACCTGCCACTACCTCAGGTGTAACAGCGATGTCTGCAAGTGTGTCACGTGACGCTGCCAGCCCTACACCAGCGCCCGGACTCGCGGACAGTCAGTCTGTGAATGAAGGTGAATGAAGAGATAAGTGTGCGTGAGGTAGATGTTGTTCTACTGACGTGTACAGGGAGTGTGTAACGGTGTGTATATACCGTGCACATGTGTCAACAACAACAAATTAACACTTCGTTGAATTTTCGCTCAGTGCCTTTTGAAATGTCCGTGGATATTTGTTTTCTTGGGTAATTAAATGTGTTATTCCTGCAATAAATTAGCATATTTACGTAGGATGATGATGATGATGATAATAATAATAATAGTAGTAGTAATAATAGTAACAACAACAACAACAATAACAACTGACTGACGACAATTACTGTTGTATCTTGTCCTCAGGACTACCTCCAGGAGTCAACCAAGCCGTTCTGATTGGAGTAGCCATTGGTATCTTCTTCGTTCTTCTGTATCTCTATATCGTCATACCCCTGGTAGTCCTAGTCAGGTACTTGATTACTAAACATCCGCTCACTCTATCTATCTACATATCTATAGCTATCTTCATATCGTCCACCTTAGGCACATTGTTATCAGACACTATCTATCTCTCTATATATTGTTTATAGTCTACTTAGTCCACATCGGCCATTAGTTCTCAAATATTCTCTCTTTCTCTTTCCATAAATAAAATATATTTAGCCTGTCTCAATACTTAGTTATCAAATATTGTGTATGTATATATAAAATAATAACCTACCTCAGTATTTAGTTATGAAATATTTTCCTCTCTGTGTATATATATAATTATATGTATAGTTATAATCTCCCGCATACTTGGATAGCGAATAATCTGTGAAACTATAAAATTCTTCATTATTCAAAGCTACAAAAGGGAAAGTGCCTGATGATGATTTGTTTCCTTTATTTTAGAAGAAGAAAAAAGAAAACTAAGGCGAAAGGAAGAAAGAGTGCTGACCTTGAGAATCAGGACCCGGATGTTGGAGGAACTCAGTCTCTTCAGTTCAGCAAGTCTCGGAAACTTGCGACTCACCACGTTGCCATGGGCAAACAAAACATTCTCTCCCTTAGATTTCGAGAAGTCGCAGGAAGCACCCCACAACAACCGAACACCCGAGACAAGACGACAGGAAGACAGACGGAGGAAGACACCAGGTCTTGTCAACGGATCCCCCAACAACCATCTGCACACCACCACTGTGTGGAGGAACAATGCTCTGTGACAACAACTATCCACCTCCTCCTTGTTATTCTCATTTCATCGCCACCTCCTCTCTTGATGTTTGCTTGGAACAAACTCTTTGTCCTGACATTGGCGACATCCTCACCATCACTTCTCTCAAGACAAAACTTTATTTATCTCAACCATTGTGGTTGTGAGGTTCTTGGACTGTGCTCAATGATGTGGTGAGGTTCATAAGCTGTGAGGTGGAGGCTGAGGTTTACTAGCAGTCACCTTTGTAAAGTGAGTGAGTGAGTGCACTTTGCATTGATTGTTGTTCACTTGTTGATTGTAGAATGATTTCTACACGTGCAATCTTTGAACTGTTTGCAGTCTTACCAAAGCTTTTTATGTCTGTGCAATCCTTTCTTCATAAAAGCTTCGGGTTTTTTTTAATTAACGGGTTGTGGCTTTATGTTGGTATTGAGTGCCACTCTGTACGAGTTGCACATCGCTCACTGCACATTGCAATATATGTTTATATATCACAAGCTAACACACCAAAGCACCATTGCAAACATTGCTCTACTGAAATAGTTTGATCATCTCTGATTGACCATCTATCATGTCTATAACAGCAACTGAATGTCCTGTACTTGCATGCTATGTGCATTATGGTATATCATACAATGTAAGTACATTATAATGTAGTGTGTACTGATTGTACCAGATAGCTACCATAAGAAGCTGTTCTTAACATATGGAGAGAGAGATAGGGTCTCTTTCACATTACATCAGTCTAGGATGATTCAGAAACTGGAAAAGTCACTTTAGTCGGAAAAAATTATTCTTTGTGCTCAACCAGCTGTTATTTCTTCTGTACTCCAAACAGCGACAGAACATAAGTAAAGTAGTGATGGCAGTTACTCCTTAATTTACTTTTTGATTGTTTTAAGTATCAAAGTACTTGATGTTTGAGGAAATGCTTGTCCAGCTGTATTTGAAGTATATATATATATTATGGCCTATATAGATAAATATTACCTATATACATATACACTGTGTGTATATATATACTATAAATATATATATGTGATTAGCAATATGAATATCTGTATAACTATTTTACTTCTGTCCACTAAGTGCAAACATACTGTTTACAAATAGTATTTTAAGTGACAATGTGTTCCTTGGTGAATTCTATATAGGTAAGTAGCTTTAATAACCATGTGATGTAAACACAGTTCACACAGAACAAAGTGTAAAATACTTGATGCATAATATTCTTGATTGTTGATCAGACATGTTGATATTCTACTGCGCTGTAGTAAACATACTCTGTTTGCTCACTTAAATTAGAACTACATGTACCTGGATTGACATATGGGTGACCTACAGGCTTGACTTTTTGTTGTCTCTGTTCTCAATGGTTCAGTTAGCTCATAAAAAGATTTAAAGACGATTATTCTCACAGCCTTGCTAACAGTTTGGTTGTTAGACCCAACACCACAAACCTTCTTGAATCCTGAGATGTTTGGCTGTCATCACAAATATTGTTAATGTCCGCTTGTCAGCAGGTGTTTCTTCATCTTTGTTTAAAACACTCCTCCTCCTACCCTCCTACTCCTACTACTACACACTCTCCCAACTCTCTTGTCTGTATGTTAGTTTTTTTTTTGGCTTGATTACTGCAACCCCTTACTCGCAGGCTGCCCTGTATACCTTCTTCGCAAACTCCAGAAAGTACAGAAGTCTGCTGTAGTCTGGTGCCTAGAGCAGGACACGTGACCACACCACCCGTCTCCTATGCTGGCTTCCCACCCGTTGTGGCCTCCAGTACAAACTGTCCGTGCTGTGGCTTCATTTCTTTGCTGGCACCTGCCCTGATTATTTCTCTCAACTGTTCTTCCCTACATCTCAGCTAGACGACCCGCTCGTCATGTCATGACCGTACTCTCTCTCTCACCGGAGGTTTAGTTACAAAACAGTGGAGTCTCTCACTTCATGCCCACCATTGAATCCTTGAAACCTGCTGTAACAACACATTGTTCCACGAGCATTATTCATAACAACAGACCAGATAATAACAGTCCGTCTTCTAGCTTTTTCTTTCACTTTTTACGTGACAGGTGTGTCTGCCCGTCTTCGTCTGCAGATTCATGAACCTCTCAGTCCTTCATGTTTGTCACGATTTCTCTGTGGATATTCTATATAAATATTTTATTACACCTGCCTTTGTGTATGCTTCCGCCTTTAGTATACAGTCCATGTGTCGTTCCTGTCTCAAGCACCGAGAGTATGCTCCTCCATGGAGCGAGCATGTGTACATCACGTGTGTGTTGTTGTTGTTATTGTTATTCAGTGAGAGAAATAACATCACCTGCAGTGTCTAGCCGATGATTTCATTTATTCACAGTCCAGGTTCTTTTGGCGGTAAGATGCAGTGCAAGGTGTTTGTGGTTGTCAATGCAAGTGTATGCAAGCTGGTGTTCATGGTTCAAAGGTTGTGTCCCACTCACCTACAGACTGGTAAAACCTTTTTACACCGCGTGCTGTGACTTGCACTGACTGTAGTAATGCAATACAATGCAAATTAATGCTTTCTTAAAAAAAAACCCACAAATATGTTTGTAAATATGTTTGCTGTTAAACGAACAAACAAACAAGTAATTTTTTTTCAACTGCGTGTTTTGTTAGATGGTGTTAGCATGGAGGAGTCGTGTTCCCCTAATTTGCATATCTAGGTGCAGACATATGGCCGGCCAGGACTAGAATGCCATGTGTGCAGTCTGTGCGTTCGGCTCTCCGTCTGCTCGCACACAGGACGTCAATCACTGTGCAGACGACGCATTCACAGTCATTCACATCACAAGGCGCCGACGTCTGTGCCCGCCACAGGTGGTGTGAAAGCCGTGAAGACGACACGTGACAGGCGCTGGGTGATACCTGTCAGGTAACACAATCAGCAAACGCCAGCCACGTCACAACAAGTGAAAGGAACAGGTGAGCGCAGGTACAGGCCACGTGTCGTGTGGAGGCGCGCGACCCTCTCGCCTGCCAGTGACGTCACGGGGGGAGGGCCTGGAGGCTGTGTGGGGGTGTGGGAGGAGTAGGCAAGGGCCCGGACCCGTTGCCTGCTGAGAAGGTAATGAAGTGTCTTGGCAAGATTTACCGCTCGCGTGCGTGTGTTTGCTCGGTTAAGCGCAGCGCCCCGCACCTCTGCCCCTCGGCTCGCGTGGAGGGTTAGGTGGGTAGGTGGCTGCTCTGAGCGATTTGCACCCGGTGTACACCGGGGGTCGCGTTGCCGTGAGACTTCCGCTCGCGTGGAGAGCAGATTTGCCCCTGGTGTAGGTGTAGGGGCGGGTGGCGAGCAGACTTGCCCCTGGTGTAGGTGTAGGGGCGGGTGGCGAGCAGACTTGCCCCTGGTGTAGGGGTGGGGGGTGAGCAGACTTGCCCCTGGTGTAGGGGCGGGTGGCCATGGTGTCTGCTCGCGTGGCTAGTGAGGGCCGCCATGTCTACCCCTTCACTGCCACGTCTACCTTGCTTCCTGCTGCACAGGATCGAGTACCTTTTAGGTCGCACTAGACAATCGCCAGACATGTCTACATGGCCTTGGGACGAGTTACTACAGAACATAATCACTGACAGGTGCCAACAGCAAGTCAGGAAAAATAACCCGAACCGACGAACGAGATTGTAACCTGCCGTGTGGACTGTGAAGGCAGTGAGTGTCGGGGGAGCGAGACTCGACATTCACAACATTCACAACATCAAGACACGTGACCTCACGACTGTATCAGCCCCTCCCATCCCGCCCCCTCACACACAACTTGCTATCTTTCTACCCGAAGCAAAGATAAACACATTGGTTACATCAAATACATTCTAAGTTTAATCCGTTAATTTTCAAACTGTTTGCATTTTTAATGGAATACAAAAATAGAAAGCAAAACTTTCTAATCTCACATATTCACAGACTCGTTTGATCGTCTGTTGGCTCAACTGACAACATTCAGTTAGTTTGGATTTGAAAATATATTTTTTGTTAAATGACAACGGCTCTTCTACCCGGGGTGCAGGAAGAGCTTGTGCCATAGAGAACAAAGTTGTTGTTACCTGGACAGGTGTCACAGTGGCAGCGAACTGCCCGTTATTTCCATGTTTACACGAGAAAATTCGGATTTTCTGTCGAAAACATTGTATACGCAGCAGGAGGTCAGAGGTCAGAAAGTCTCGAGTTTTGTGAATATTAATTGCGAGTGTGTTGGATAGAGAGATGGTGAAAGCTAGGAATGAATGTATTTGTTTTGACTGAATAATCTCAAGTAAAGTTCAAGCTATCATTTCCAATACCACGTGATATGTACACTTCAGTTATGCCACACATACAGAATAAAAATACCTTGTAGACATTCCATGAAAGCAAACATTTTAGGCGAAAGAATGACAGGAACCTTCTGGAGCAGGAGGGTGTGCATGGTGTGAATACAAGTTTACAGGACTGTGTACTGTCATTACATCCTCTGGATATGTCTGAAATAGGCTCTGAATTTTTAAATTCAACTTCTCACTGACATTTATCAACGAGTTCTTCAAATATCTGGCACAGCTGACAATGCCACTGTCAGGCTCATCGTCATGTAGATGATGTCAACACCAGTGGTGTCAGTGACAAGATGGAGAAGACACCACGTGATGATTACACACAGGACCATCAGCAAGCTGTCACAACTACGATACAAGCTGATGGAAGGATGGATGGTGGGTTGTAGCATCCTGCCAACGACTCAAAGACAGTGAAACTCCTCGCCTCAGTCGGACACCACAGTCCACTCAGGTCTACCCGGACTTTGGTTGAATATCTTCTTGTGAGGCGGGTATCAGGCCTTGTACACAGCGGGGTCTCCATCTGAAACATGTCCCTCGTGTGTAGCTACATAAAATGTTCACATCAATCTTGTATTAATACGCCACCCCGGTACTAAGCCAAAATTGTGTAACCAGAACATGTCACCCTTTGTCTAGTCTACATGAAGCCACCCGGGGTCAAACTGATTTCCCATAAAACATCTGACTACCTCTCGCGATCTGCAGTGACATTTGACCTCAGATCATTCAAACTAGTTCGGCGAAATAATATCTGACAAATCCAACTGCTCCACAAAATAGTCCCTCACAACTTCCGGGGTACGGTGACCGCCAGCAGCAGCAACCACCGAGGTTACAAACCAGTGGTGCCTGGGACCTTACCTGTGTTGAAGACGTAGGTTGGATTCTCGTACACCTGATGTCCCTGCACGGGTAGCAGCATCCGGGGCCCTGCTGTGAAGGTGGTTGGCTTGGTGGCGTACACCGTGAAGTCGTCCACGTTCCTGAGCGACATGCGGGTGGCGATGCTCCCTCGCTCCTCCGAGTCATTGCGGGTGAGCGGCACCTTGGTCCTCTGGCGCCGTCTGCAAACAGCCACAGACTCTAGTGTTTGTGCTAATGTCAGGGACTCACATAAAGGTCAGGGTGCAAAGTTCACCTAGCTGACCTCAGTATGAGGGCTGAACTCTCTGGAGATGATTAGTGAGCTGGGTGAGAGAATGTGATGTGATTTGTGAAATGAGTAAAAGACAATTAGTGAAATGATAACCGATAACCGAGAACTTACACAAGGTTTGTAAATTTGTGAGGTCATGTCCACGTGTCTTTTGGTGGAGGAGCTAGACGGGAGTTAACTGAGTCAAAGAAGAAGACAAGTTCAGCGTCGTCAAGCCTACCTGGCCAACACGCAGCAGCAGACGATGAGGATGATGAGAAAGAGAAGGAAGGCGAGAGTGGCGACGACTGCAGTAATGATGACATCCTTCTCCGACAGGCCGGCCGCCAGGGCATCTGGACAACACACACACACGCACACGAGTCAATTCTCATTGTAAGTGAGCGCGCACACACACACACACTACTCGTCTCATTGTGAGCGCGCACACACACACACACACACGCACTATTCAAGTCTCAATGAATATGAGCACACACACACACACGCTCACACTCTCACCTTTCCTCAGGTCGCATCTGTCGCCGGTGTAGTGGACTGTACACTCGCACCTGCCCAGCTCGTACACACACGCGCCTCCGTTCATGCAGAAGCCCTCGTTGGCACAAATATCTGGTGAAAGACATGACACGTGACCTCATACTGCATCAGAAAAATATTCCCAACTGCTTCTGTGTGACTTTTAAGTCATCTCTACCATGTTCCTTACTTTGTTGACATAACACCTTCAGGTTGTCGTAGGGTTCATGTCGTACTTAACGACATCATCAACTCTGCGTTTGCAGACTTCGCTTGGTTTACTGACATTACTTTATTGCAATATATTCCAATATGACTTAATCAGTTTATCAACAGGGTCTCAGTTTACCGACATGATGTCAGATTATTTGCATTGTACAGGACTGACAAACCCGAAATGGAGATCTCACACCCGTGGATGAGCCAAAACAATTTCTGTTCACGATACAACGCCCAGTGAGTCAACAGTCAACCGTCTCATGAACACGACAGATAATTATTCATAATCACTAAACATTTAACCACAGGTGTGGGTGACAGGTACACAAGTCTGTCCCTCCATGACGTAACCTTACAATGGCCTCTACAGACGACCGAGCTTATGACGAGGGTGAGGATATTATTCTCTTTGATCCTCCAGCTTATCACAGCTAACCGGCGGAAAGATAAGGAAGGTAGATTAGCGGCAGGTGAATGAACACGAAGTCCATAAAGCCCACCTAAGTAAGGAAACAAGCCACGTGTAACTGTAGATGTGAGAGAGAAGAAACTGGAGACTGATGAAAGCCAGAGACAAGATAAAGCCCTCGTTACTCACTGACTGACGTCTTGTTGTGACGCGACAAGTCCCACACTCACGTCACAACAATGGCGGCTTTCAGTCTTCACAGACCTTATCTCACTGTCGGATCTCGTTCGTAAATATTTAGGGGCCATGGAGCAAGTAAGATGTTTACACAAACATGTTTTGCTTCATGGCGCAGAACAGGTAAAGACGTAAATAGCAAACAAATAGTATTAGGTGTTGTAGCAACAGTAAACACGATTATCAGACAGACAGACACACACACAGACAGACACACAGACAGACAGACACACAGACACACACAGACAGACACAGACAGACACACAGACAGACACACAGACAGACACACAGACAGACTTACGGGTGCAGTTGAAGCCATCTCCCAGGTAGCGAGGTTTACAAGAACATCGGATGCCATTGTCGCTGCTCCTACAGTCGGCGTTGACACTGCAATTGTTGGCACTTGTCTGGCACTTGTCTGCACAAGACAAACACTTGGCTTTATATTGTCCACCTGACTAAGTTATATGGCACTATTACAATAACACATCACTGTCTCATGTCCACCCGAGCAGATCCAACTGTGCAGGTAGACGGGTGGATGTGGACACAGACTTGTTGGTGCACAAGAGGCAGGTAAATATTGATAACAACAGCAACTAGCGGCCATGATAACACATCACACACCTATGCAATTACTCAGGTGAGTTGACCCTTCAGGGCTGGTCTGGGTGGACAGGGGGCACTTCCTACATTCAAAGCGCCCAGCCTCGTTCTGGTAGGTGTTGGGGGACAGAGGGCACATCGCTGCATCGTGTTGTCGAAGTAAGTGCCAGCTCTACAGGTTGCTGCCGACACACAGACAGCCATGATGACAAACACCTGAGAGAAGAGCGAGGAACAGGGGAAGGAAGAGAAGGCAGAGAGAGAGAGATGGAGAGGACGACTGACAGGCGGCAGACAGACTACAAGAGGAGAGGTAACAGGCATGTAAAGGTTAAATTAGTTTTGGAGACTCAGTGAGGTGTGTCACTCCCAGAACACCTACTGTACATTGTACAGACAGGAATTACATAATTAAGTTGTCATAGTAAAGCATTGCCTGAGAATTGCCTGACAACAACATCTACACACGGACTGAGGTGAGTGGCACTCACACACGAGGCAGTCGGTGAGGGAGGAGGACCCAATGGTCTGTGTGGTGAGGCCGGCAGGACATGGCTGACACTCCCAGCTCTGGCTCTTGTTGCGGTACTCCCCCACAAGACACTTCTCGCACTGACCGTTCCTCAGCTCCATGCCCTCGGCACAGTCCTCTGTGGAAGCCAGAAACTCAGATTAAATACATTTACTTTTTTTCTCTTCTTTCCATTTTCTTTTCTGACAACATTTTCCTCCAGTACTCATGTTAACTCCCTAACGACTCACGCTGGCAGTCCTGCTCGCTGGTGGCTGCCTGGGTGTGGGTCGTGGTACCCGGGGGACAGCTCATGCACCCGGTCTGCCATTTCTGGTCCTGCCACTGGCCACGTGGACAGTCACGGCACTCGTTAGCCAGCGGGTCACGGTACTGACCCGGAAGTGAACAGTTACCTGCAAACAATGGAAACCGCAACCAGACGCCTTTCATCAAGAACTGAGGCGTGCTTAAATAATAAAATAAAATATATAAAAAAATTCATTAAGACATTTCTTGTCCTCCTCTTTAATTTCTTCTTATTTTTCTATCATTTTCTTTCCTTCCATCTAACCCAGCCTGTCGTGCTCTCTGAGTTTAATGTGAAAACAAAGATTATCGAGAGAAAAAAAAAAAACCTCTGTCGTCATCGGCAGCTCATCGTGTGAGGTGGAGAAGCAATGTGCTACGAGAAAAAAAATAGACGAAATTCGATGAGCAGGCTGATGACAATTTCCTCTCTATTTGTCTTCTAGACGAGGCAGAGTGAACTGAAGACTACTCACGGATGCTACAGTCCCGTTCAGAAGTTGACCCCGTGGAAGGAGTGATCAGGTCAAGGCTACACAAGACGCAGGTGGAGCTTTCGGGGTTAAGGTCAGTGTTGTAGAAGCCGATTGGACACTTCTCGCATCTTGTCTCGTTCTCCAGATACTGCTGACCAGCGGGACAGTCCACTGAAACAGGAACACGTGACCTCGTCATCCTGGTCCTCAGACAGACAAGACGAGACAAGACATTATGTTTGCTGATATAAACGGGTGGAGAGAGCGGGTGGAGAGGATGGCCGACACTCACAGATGCACGAGCTGTTGCTGGTGGCGCCGCGGACCAGGGTGGTGTACCCGGCGGGGCAGCGGATGCACTCTTGCTGCCAGCGGAGGGGCTGGTAGGTGGCGAAGGGGCACCGGGCGCACATCTTGGGGTCAGTCTTGCTGGGAATCGAACCTGCCTCGCACGCTGCTGCAAACACACGTGAAGATGGAGTAAACGCATGACTAATTTTTATGTTCAGAGCTGTCGACAGTCTTATTTAGTTGTGTTGTTTACATAGTCTGACTACAATTATCTCTAAAGGTGAGATTGCTGTGTCTATCCATACTTTGATCGCATTCGCTCTGGTCGGTGGCGCCCCCATCACGAGTGGTTGTGCCCACCGGACACTTGTCACACGAAGCCGCAGCCTCCTTGGACTTGAAGAAGCCCTGTTCACACGGGGTACAGTTGTAGGCACCCGGCTTGTTCTCCTTGCCGGGTGGACAGCTCACTGAACACAACAGACACAAAACTGTTTCAGACATGAGGATATGAACACGCTCGTTAAACCCAGCAGGTTGCCTAGTAACAATCCAGCACTCTCTCTGTCAGTCTATCAGAAACCCACTGGTGGTGACAAGAACCCACTACTGGCCCGGGTGTGTCGAATGGAAGCCAATAGTTGCTGAGGTTAAATAAAACCACCCGATACTCGTACTCACGGATGCACTCGCTGAGGCTGATGGCGCCCAGGCGCTGGGTGGTCCTGTCCTGTGGACACTTGAGACACTGCGACTGCCACCAGTAGGGCTGGTACAGGCCGTAGTCGCACAGGTTGCAGTTGATGCCTCCCATGGCGATGTACTGGCCTGGGGTGCAGTTACCTGCACATACAGTACATGCAAGGATACATTTAGTCACGTGGCAGACGGCGTCAGGTGAGAAGTGGGGATGTAAAGTAATGGTGAGATCTAGTGAAGGACAGACAATATTTTTTCTTGACAACTTATCTTTTTAGCAACTTCTTTCAAATGTTGAGTTATCTGAGTAGAATCAAAATCAACACATGTATCAGGCAGCAAGTAGCTTCTAGACATAATTAATAAGAGGAAAGCTAATTTCCTGTGCGTGTATGTGTTGAGGCGTGTTGTAACTCAGTACGTCACTATGGCAGGGTCAGGGTCAGGCAGGTGACGTACTGGCGGGGTCACTTACGAACAATGCAGTCCGACAACTGGCTCGACCCGTTGTTGAGGGTGACATACTCCGTGGGACACAGAGTGCAGTCCATGAACACGTAGTTGTTGTTGTTTTTGTAGAAACCTCTCTGGCATTCATCACACATGTCTGTCACCGAGTTCTTCTCAAAGCCATTCTGGCAAAACGCTGCAAGACCCAGGGTTAAAGGTCAGCATGAGAACCTTCCATTGGCGATATGAGACAACCTGCTCTCTGATTCAAGGTTTTCTTGAATACATACCATACGTACCATGCTTGCATTTTAAGAAACCGTACAGAATAAAGAAACTAACAGTACAGGGAGAAAACCAATTTAAAGAATAAACGAAAAAATTGGGGAGAACTTTGATTTTGAGGAGGAGTGAACCATTAGATGTAAAGGCCACATCTTCTTTTTTCTCATCAGAATAGACAACTTGATGACCTTTGTCTGTTTTTTCTTCTTTTGCCTGCGTTTACTGTTCATGTCCAGAAACATTGACTAGTGTAGAGGTGTAGAGTTTGTCCACCCCAGACACAGGTCTACTCACTCTCGCAGTCCGAGGCCAGTCTCGTGCCATTGTTTCTTGTACTCATTCCTGCGGAGCAGTTCTTACAGGTCGTCTGGTACGGTTCGTCCTGGTAGGTCCCCAGAGGGCAGTCCTCACACACTCGCTTGGCGTAGTTGATGCGTGTGCCCTCGGTACAGTTCACTGCAAGCAGAGCAAAGACTCTTGGTGCCGACAGGCAAGACACGCGCACCTTAGTGCACACAGGTCAACACGCATCTCGTGTCTACAGACACAGGTAAAACACACTTTTCATGACAGTATACACCTCTGTTTTAAAGGTGTTGGACATACCCTGCGATGTTAAAGAGGTAACGGTCACGTCACACACAGGCCCGTTCTTAGCCCCCGCGGGGCCCGAGGCAAAGGGCATGTGCGGGGCCCTCACGCCACGGCTGACTACACTTCCATATGCCTAGTTACCATATCAATCAAAAGCGCGGGGCCCTAGGCAGATGCCTCGTCCGCCTGCCCCTAAGCACGGCCCTGGTCACACAGACAGACCAGGACCTGGAGGAGACGGACGAGGGCAGTCTACTTACACACGGTGCACAGCATCTCCCCCACAGCGCCCTCGTGCGGCGTGACGAAGCGCGGGTCGGAGCAGCGCGTGCAGGTCTGGAAGGTGTCGATGCTGTTGTTCTTGAAGAAGCCGATGGCACAGATGGAGCAGCTGCCGTTGCTCAGTTTCTCGTAACCGGAGTCGCAGAAAACTAGCAGAAGACACAAAGTTTTGAGCAGCCAGCGAAAACATTTTTGTTCCACACATATTTACGACGATGTCTTAAAGAACTATTTTCTCTAATACCTATGTAAATCTCAGATAAAAATACTATACAAATATGGGTAAGTACCGCTCTTCTGATTAAGATACATGCCTACCAACATCACTAACCCTAATCAACATATGGTAGGAGCTCTATCATTGGTCGATGTCATGCCCCATCTTCCCGTCTGTGTTGCTGATCATAGTGCGAGGGTTTGCATCACAACAGAAGGGACATTCACCACCATATGGAGAAGAAATCGTCTGTGCTGTAGTCTACAAAATTGTACCCAAGTCGTTCTTAAAGAATTTGCGACAATCAGAAACCAAACCCTGTTTGTAAAATGTTCTGTTTCACAAGTTGTTTACAAACATTGTGTGTTGGTGATAGCTGGTCTCACCTTCGCATTGTTTGTCTGATGTTGCCCCTGGCTGTCGGGTGTCCACCTTGTCCCCCGCACAACGCATGCAGTCTGTGGCATCCTTCTTGGGCTGGTAAGTGCCCCGGGGGCAGGGCACGCAGCTCGTCTGGTTGTTGGTGGGAGTATAGCCGGCCGGACACCGGACTGGAACAACAAGACACCATTGCTGCCATGTGCCATTCTCTGTCTCGCCTTCTTGTTACTTCAAAGGCATTGAGTTAGAAAATATGTTAAAGAAGAGGAAAGTGATAAAAACAGGAAGACTCGAGGGAAGAGGAGAAGGAGGGTAAGAAATAAGCATGGGGACAACAGAAACTGGGCGATCTTGACAGTTCTCGACCTCGGTGGTGGCACTAATGGGTAGGAGAACCTGTCAGAGGATGTTTGAGATGACATGACATGACATGACATGCTTACAGATGCTGCACTGGGACATGTTGAAGGCTCCCGTGGTGTCGGTGCGCGTGTTGTTGGGGCAAAGTTCACAGCGGCTGTAGGGGTTCTCACCGGTCCTGTAGTAGCCCACGTCACACGGCCTGCACGCCTCCAGGTTCCCATCCCGCTCCTGCCCGCGGGGCAGAAGACTACGACAACAACGACCAGCTGCTTCTTGATGTATTTCTCAAAAGACGACGATGGTATAAAATTTACCGTGACTGTATAAATTTTACATGTAGATAACATAATTTAACGTAGACAGTATAATTTTGAAAGGAAATCAAGAAAAAAGGAAAAGAGGAGTAAGGAGCTGCCTTGGGTTTCATGCCCCTGTCACGTGCCCCCTATGACCAAGTAGTGGACTCACACTTGCAGTCGCGGGGGGACGTGGCGGCCATGAAGTCCGTGCGGTAGTTGTGGCCGCCGCACGAGATGCACGTGTACTGCCACTTCTGGTCCTGGTACGTGCCGATAGGACACGGCATCGTCCTCGTCTCGTCTGGCCGCAGGCGGATGAAGCCGGGCCTGTTGTCAGCTACAGACAGACGGACAGACAGACGGACATCTTATTTCAGCCTCATGCGATTCCATAACGACCGATAAAACCACGTGATCAAGGACTAACCATAACTTAACCATCAACCCTGACTAATCAATCATCAATTACAAAGGCCATCAACAGTCACCAGCATCACTCACTCACTCACAATTAACGGCTAATTAACGGCCTGTTCACTGACCATCAACACTGAGCACAACTCACCCACGTTGCAGTCGGCGAGACTCTCGGCGCCCGTGTCGTTGGTGACGAGCCCCATTGGACAAGGGCCACACAGGGTCTCCCCACTGGGCTTGAAGAAGCCGATGGTACACGGGGTGCACGACCCGTTCTCTGTCAGCTCCTCGCCGGGTGGACAATCGTCTGAATGTCGTAAAAACACAGCTGGTTATGAACGGGTGTTTTGTCTATGTGTATGTTTGTCTATGTGTGTGTTTGTCTATGTGTGTGTTTGTCTATGTGTGTGTTTGTCTATGTGTGTGTTTGTCTATGTGTATGTGTGTTTGTCTCTGTGTGTTTGTCTATGTGTGTGTTTGTCTATGTGTGTGTTTGTCTATGTGTGTGTTTGTCTGTGTGTGTGTTTGTCTATGTGTATGTGTGTTTGTCTCTGTGTGTGTTTGTCTATGTGTGTGTTTGTCTATGTGTATGTGTTGGCAAAGCCACATCACATGAACATCCATGCATCCACCCATCCACCTATCCTTCATCCACAATCATCACATACCAACAACCAGAATCATCAATCATCATCGCTGCTCTACAGTTCACAGGTCAACAGCAACACTTACTGAAACACAGGGTGGAGGAGTTGGCTCCTGTCTGGACGGGTGGTCTTGTCCACGGGACACGGGTAGCAGAAGAACTGGCCGGAGTTGTTCTGGTAGAAACCTTGGCCGCACTCTGCGCACGTCTCGTTGACGACATCATACATGTAGCCGGGTGGACAGCTACCTGTCAATTCAACAACCATGACCATGGGTGGCAGGAGCACAGCTCAACACATCTCACTGTCTACATGTCTACATAATGTCACATTTCTACGGTCAGTGTGCCGCGGTCACAACCACGAGAGGAATGGACTTCCCCCTACATCTTGGTTTTTTCTAGTCCAACTGTCGGGTCTAAAGTGATTACTGTAGCTCTTCCTATTTTTAGCTCTTTCTAATTTTAGAAAACATGCTAATTATTTGTTATTTACAAGTCCGTGAAAATTTATTACTTATCTCCCCATTGACTCGCACCTCAAGTTAAAGGATGAAAACAATAAAACAAAAACAAGAAAAAGACACTGTTGTATGTCTCTCGGCTGACACTGACACGGAAGATACCGAGGGTTCTGAACCATCTCCCCCAAAGCGATCGAAAGCTAATCACTTACGTTTGCAGTCTTGGGAGGAACTACTTCCTGCGGACTCGGTTGTGGTGCCTATGGAGCAGGTGTCGCAGGTGGTGTACCCGTACTTGGCCTGGTATCTACCCACGGGGCACAGCACGCAGGACAGGGTGGTGTTGTCGTAGTACGAGCCGGGTGAGCAGTCAACTGGACATGTACAGTGCACAGGCTGAGTGTCAAACATCAATAGTTACAATTTTCACTGGACGCTTATGGTGCTTCAAAGAAAATTAGAAAAGTTATCGAATTCTTGAATTTCTGCTCGTCAACTATGTACACAAACATGTTGTCAAACTATGAAGACACTCGAGAATCAGCCGCGTTTATCTTGTCGAAAACAATGCAAGAGTTTACCAGGGCAGCTGCACAAACAGTTGTAAGTGAAAAACAACAACAACAAACTTCAAGTCTACGTACAAAACTGCACATATATACAGATAGTAATTACTTATAAACAGGTCATCTATGTTCACAGACGACACTTCGGGTGCAGTCCACTTGTCACAATAAATAAGACAATAAAATAAGATCAACATTTTGTTTGCCTAGCCTATAAGTTACTCCGATTTTTGTGAAATATACAGATGTATAACTGTAGTACATGTTTAACATACTGAATACATAGGAGAAAGGAAGACTGGAGAAAGAAATGAAAAAGAAAAGCGATAAGAAGAGAGACACTGACCACACTCGTTGTCCACAAAGCCCTGGGGCGCCGGACACTGCAGTCGGATCTGAATGTCCGACCTGTCGGGGTTCGGCTCCGCCTCGGCGATGTAGTTCTGGTGGGAAGACATCATACATATGTACATACATGTACACTGAATACATCAATAGTGTGCATGTATTAACAGCGAGGTATGTACACATGCCTGTTGTAAAGGTCAAGCTGTCATTATAATATAAACAACATAATTATGTGTGATTACTCAGCAGCTGTTTCATACTTTTCGTGATATCATGGCTGACGGAGTCAATGTTCTGTGTTGGACATCCAGCAAACCATGTCAGGGAAGTTGTCAATTAAAAATATCTCCAAACTAACCGCATTCTCAAACTGGTAGCATCATAAAACCTGAAGAAAGATGCCCTGAGGTTTGTCTACCCCCGATGTAGTCAGACTAGCCTGGCTCTACACTGAGCAGCTTATAAAGCTGAGCTAGAATATTGAACCTTCAGGACATTTCAAAATAGAAGTTTGTGATTTAACTGTCAGTGGTCTCATTGCTCACCCGAAGTCGAAACTACCCCGGGTCAAAGTCATCAGCTGCAAGAGGTTCTCAGGCGAGATGGACATGGAGCTGTCGTTGGTGCTGGTCAGTCGAGTCCTGCAGCAAAATAAAAGTTACAGAAATTGGAAGATGGAAAAATTATGTTTTAAAAAAAATGTCAAATCACAGGCGCCACCAAATGTTTCCTGATTTAGTATTGCTGCGCCTTTGCTGAAAATGTGAAAACTGAGATTTAGCAAACACTAGGAACTCTGACTAGATCATTGTGTTTGTAGGACTCGCATGATGGAGGTCAGTGGGCCACTGAGCCACTCACCTCCATGCTAAAGGTCAGCATCGTGGGGTCAACATAAGGAACTCACGGAGCATTGTCGATGGTGAGGCTGACCGTCAGGTTGGTGGGGTGAGTGACCTGAAGCTTCTGTCCGCCGACATTGTTGGTCTGGCAGCTGATGTCCAGGGGGATGTCGCTGCAGTCGGGGGCTTTACACAGCTGCCTGGACCAGGCCGAGTTCTCGGTCATCAGCACACCTGTCATCCTGCGGGCCAACTCGTTCCTCAGGTACACGCACTCCTTCGACGGAACCTCGTACGCGATGGTGGCGATGACTCGTCTGGTGGGAGTGTTGATTTCTGTCGGAACAGCCACAAAATCATTCATTTCCTCCCACAACATGAACTTGATCCGCACGTAAACAATATCCTTAGAAGGTGTTTATTACTTTTTAATTTATTTGTTTGATATGTCTTTATGTTGGTCACTCGGAATGTCACAATGTCACTTTTTTTTTGTAAATATTACCTGACAGTTGTACACCGGTATCTCGAAAAAGTATAGACAGGGTGAGGAATAGTCACTCTGAGAAATAATAATATCTTCTACTGAGCATAACAGAGGGATTAATATTTCTAAACTGTCTCAAACTTTAACAATTTAAAAAGGACAAATAACAAACAACACATTTAAACCAAGACGGTGTGAAACTTTTCGCTCTCCTTATTTAGAACCTGCAACGAAAGACTAGACGAAAAAAAATTCTTGAAATATAATTTACTTCCACACGGAGGGAGGGTGAACCTCTTGTACATGCTGGGAGGGTCCCAGCTGCCCACGGGCCCACAGGTGTAAACATCGGGGGTGGGGACGACAGGTGTGTAGTTCTTCATGCAGTTGAGGGAGCACTGGCGGTAGCCGCGCCGCTCGTCGTCCGTGAAGTTGGCGCAGAACACCTGGTCAGCCATCAGTGGCTTGCTGGGAGTCGAACACTGGTCATCTGATGGTCCACAGACAAGAGCTCATGTCAGGCTTGTGTAGTGTAAGAATTAGTGTGGCAGACAGCGATAAAAGTGGTTAAAATAAATATGAAAGCTCCAGTTGACTTTATAATAATTAAAGTTACGAGAACTTCCAAAAATATTCCGAATTTTTTTTTTTTTTTTTTGGTCATTTATTGCATGTTCTTGCTTTTTATATTTATAATGTACTCTGGACAATCTATGCAGAATGTGCGTGTATGACAGATGAGGTGTGTGTATGACAGATAAGCAGAGAGAAAAAATATTTTGCTCTCATCACCAAGACATGCTGATGCCCTATGTAGCAAATATAATGTCTTTCAACATTTTATGACACAACTCGCATCAACTGCAGCTCAACAAACTTACACTGAACGTAGATGTCAAAGCTACACAAAGCCTGGTTGCCGTCCCTGTTGGTCGCCAGGATGATGTTGCGGTACTTGCCCCACAGAAAGACGGAGCCTGCACACAGTGACACAGCGACACAGTGACACACTGACACAGTGACACATTGACACATTGACACACTGACATAGTAGCTGACACGCTGAAGCACTGACACACTAACACACTGACGTCTGCTTCATTTACTCTTGTGCTGCAGGTGCATTTATTGTAGCTTCAGTTTTTTGTCATCATACTCGTCGTCGTCAATCATCAATCAATCGTCCATCGTCCATCGTTCATCATCACCAAAGAATTTACAAGGCGCGTTGCCTTGAAAAAGCAGTTTAAGGCGCATGTCTATAAACAAACATAATACAAATTATAGCGATAGTGACTAATTAGTACCACAATATACAGATTATAGCTACAGCGACTAATTACCGCACTATACAGACTATAGCTACAGTGACCACACTCTACAGATTGTAACTACAGTGACTAATTACCACACTATACAATGACTAATTACCACACTCTACAGATTGTAACTACAGTGACTAATTACCACACTATACAGTGACTAATTACCACACTATACAGTGACTAATTACCACACTATACACATAGCTCAGGTAATGACAGACCAGAGGAAAGCGCGGAGACAACGGAGCTGGCGCTGCCGCTGAAGGTGGGTTCGGCCCACGTGACTTGCGTGACGCGCTTGCTGCTGTAGAGGATGATGTCTTTGGGGCAGGTGTCGCCACTGACGGACACCATTTGTTTTCCTGAAACACACAAGGGAAGTCACTCACAGTTAGCACCAACCGCCTGTAGTTCTTCAAGCGCCATCTTTCAGCTTTCTCATTACAGTATTTTAAAAACCATTTCTGTTGATGTCCTGCACCCAGGCAACATGTCTTCCACGCGGCAGGCGCAACTACAAATAAATGATAATAAATACAGAGGAAAGGAAGAGGAAAGGAACAAAAACGACAAGTAGAAGCGCACTTTTCTAGCAGATTGAAAGGTAAAGGCGTGTAAAGGTAATTTTAAGACAGTCAGCTGCTGCTAGCAACGGGTGGTTTACAAAATAAGATTGACGACGATGTCGACGATGATTACAAATGTCTTCAGATATCAAGGTTTAGCTGTCTGTCACCTGGGATAGGTATAGTGCAGCTCGGGTGGCTGGTAAACCCTTGCGGGCAGCTGGCATCAACCTTGGTCGGGTACACGCGAGTGACTCCGGGGTACAGCAGGAACTCGCCCCACGTCATCTGGACACCCGGGAACCTGGCGAACGGGTCAGAGTTTCCGATGACTGTCAGCTCCTCCGTGAAGAGCAGCTCCCTGTTGTACAGCGACACCTGGCTGACGTAGCCGTTGTACCCGTCTCCTCTGGTGCACGTGTCGGTGGTGTTGTAGTAGCAGCCCAGAACCAGCCACACGCTACACAGTAATAAATGAGCTTTTGATGCTGAGCTGTGTGAATGTGAACATCAGCTGAACACACACGCTATGAACTGCAACAAATAAAATAAAAACTGTGTACAAAATGCAGTCTGCAACAACGACTCACTACATGTCAAGATCGACCGCCGTGTTGTAGTTGTAGATAGGATTTCTGATGGTGTCGACAAAGAAGGAGAAGAGGCCGGTGGTGGCATTCCACGAGATGGCGATGTAGTGCCAGGCTCCATCGTGGAAGTAGTCGACAGACGAGTTGAGGCGGCGAGTCGTGCCGTCAAGGGACACAACCAGCCCCTGGCGGTCCAGGCGCAGTAACTCCCTCTTGTCTGCCAGACTGTTGGCTTGCCTGCAATCGTTAGGGAAATATCTTGTCTCCTTCCTTCACATGAAGCTGAAGTATTATTTTTAATTAAACAGATCATCGGAAATATATCGGGTGGATCTGTCTCGTACCCACCACCCATGTCACGTGACGGCGAGGAAGAAAACATTCACTCACGGAACTTGAAAGGCGGTGAAGATGGTGCCCAGGCCACTCTCCCTGTTTGTGTATTTAATCCACAAGGTGATGGTGAAGCCTCCACCCTTCAGGTGAATCGGGTAGCCAAGAGCAGCCATATTGTTCTTTTCTGGTAGTGAGAACTTTAGGTCGAAGTTCACCTCAATTGCTGTGGAAAGACAGCAGGTCGCATCCGAGTCAACCTCGTCAGATTATTTTTGTACAGATACTCGTCCGTCCGTCCACCTGTCTGCGCGCGTACGTAGAAAATATTCATTCATGTCATTTTTTCCCCACGTGACCGGTCGTAGTTGCATACAACTTCCCACACTCTAAATAAATATCCCTCACCATCATACACATACATTGAAAAAAATAAACTCCTCAGTGCTTGTATGGCTAAAGCACCTGTCACCCGATGGTCAGGGTCGGGTGTCGTGGGTTTGTTCACGATTTTCACACGATTTTGACACACCCGCTATGTGTACCTTTGTCACAGAGGTCCCCCGAGAAGCCGACAGGACAGCGACAGAAGTGAGTGTTGACCATGTCGATGCACGTGCTGCCAGGATGGCAGGTGCTTCCAGCGCAGTCATCGATGTTCCGCTCGCAACTGGGGCCACTGAACCCTGACAGATGAAAACACTTCAGCTGATTGTATCCTCCCTAACAATGTCAGTGAAAACTCCCCAAAGTGTCAGCTGACAACACCTACACTAGTGTGTGACATACTTTATCTAACGGACTGAGGTGTACAAACAATCGTCAAATGTAACCGAGAGTCTGCTTTGTTTATTGTATGATGACAAGCAGCGTCAAAGAGATTTCCTAAATGAACAAAAGATCTAATTAAAATACATCAGAAGTAATAAAGATAATTATTATTCTTTAAAATTAGGAGTGATTATTCTATATCCAGCTGCAATTTCAATAACCCGACATTGACTTCCCATCTTTAAGTTCCTTTGTGCCGCGGATGACAATTTTAAGCTTGAGTGGCATGCACGAGATTATTATGACAGGTGGGACTGTGTGTGTCTATATATATATATATGGCTAGTACAATTGTTGATGTACATGAAGCATCAATATTTACCGTCCAAGCAGTGGCAGGAGTAGGAGCCACTGGAGGCCGACACGCACGTGCCGCCATTGTGACACACCGTCTGGTTGCCGCTACACACGTCCTTCTGGATCTCACAGCCCTCGCCCTCGTACTCTGTGTGTTGACAAACACGTTAGTTCCACCCACTCCGACAATGAAGACGAAAACTGTGGCATATGACTACTTAAAACCATATTACGATCAGCATATTAAGTTCTGGAGGATTTTATACACTAACAAAAAGTAGAGCTGGCGGTTCTCACCATTGGTGCACTGACACATGGTCATTCCAGAACTTTCCACGCAATGGCCGCCGTGGAGACAAGGGTTGGCACTGGTGCACACACTGGACGCACTGCTGCACGTCTTACCGTAGGTGTTAGGGAGACAGCTGTGAACATGAACACCCAGTGAACGGGTCAGTGCTATCGACTTTGGCATGGACATGTAACAAACGCAAATGTTCAATTTTGCTCATTCACAAGACTTACTGAATGTTCTGTATTTACCAATAAAATATTCAAAACATCAACAATAAAGTCACACCAGAATGTGATGAGAATCTGACGAAATATAAAATTACAAGAACGAAAACAAGTTTTTTTTAAAATGAGATGAGTTTGGGCAAAGAAGTTGAGGAGCGTGTGAGTGTGGATGTCTGGAAGCAAGTAACGGTACCTGCAGAAGAAGTCGGCGAACAAATTCAAACAAGTAGCAGAGTTGCCACAAGGGTTGGACTGACACGACTTCACCATGACCTGACACCTGTCACCCTCCCATCCAGCAGGACAGGTGCAGTGGAAGCCGTTGACCCTGTCGATGCAGGTGCTTCCATGTAGGCAGGGCATGCTGGCACAGTCGTCGATGTTCACCTGAAGAAGTCAATGGCAAGAGGCTGAGTGTGTGGTTCAGTCCTGGGTCAGGACTGGCAACTGATTATTCGCTGTTGTCAAATCATAGCAAAGCCAAGCGTATGACCACCCGAGGTGGAACAAGGCTTAAAATAGACTAGAGGACAAGATGCAAATGTCACCTCGCAGTGTCTGCCTGTGTAGCCCGCCTGACAGTCACACAGGTAGCCCTTCACCTGGTCCACACACCCCTGGGTGCCAGTCAATGAACACGGGGCGGCGCTGCAATCGTCGATGTTTGTCTCACACTGACTTCCTGTTCATACACACATGGAGGATGTGTCAGTGCCCTCAAAAACTTACTGAAACACGATGGTCTCTACGGTGTTTGACACAGAAGTACAGTGTTGACAACGTGTGACAGAATTGTTACAGGCTGAGTATCGCACTCTGTGACCCGCCACCTGGAGTCCTGTGTATATACCTGTATATACCTGTATATATATACCTGTATAAGGGTGCGCACTCACTGACACGCGACTATATCTACCTGTATAGCCAGGTGCGCAGTCACAGGCGTAGGTGCCGTACATGTCTCGACAGGTAGCACCGTTCAGACATGCGCCAGGTGTGGCAGCGCAGTCGTCCACGTTGTGCTGACAGCGTGACCCGGTGAACCCCGGGTAGCAGTCACACGTCGCCTCAGTGGACATGGAGGTGCAGGTGCCGTTGTAGCTGCACACGTTGTTGTTGCTGCAGTAGTCGATGGCTTCGCAAGGAGAGGCCGCCAGGGAGGGCACTACAACAGACCCTCCCAGTGCAGCAGGCAGACCACAAACACATCGACAATTTATTGTGTCGTTGTATATATACACGTGTGTAGGCAGGTAAACAACTTATTTCATAAATTAGAATGAGGTGCTAGCTGACTGACTAGAGCACAGTTGTCAGTAATTTCTCAGGTGAGGTTGATAATTTCAGTAATGTAAGTTTGGTGACCAGTACATTCCCTCGTGGACTGACCTTTATTTTTACATTTACTGAGTAAATTAAAAGTGAGTTAATGTGTTTTTACAAGTTGCACATGTGAATGGTGGTGGTAGGTGGGTCCCGGGGTGGACTTACCTCTAGAGGAGGGATCATGGGGGTGGACTTACCTCTGGAGGAGAGGCACTTGAAGCGGATCTCGTAGTTGTCACACCGCTGGTCCGACTGTTGTTGGTTGAAACACAGCAGCCCGAGGTCGGGGGTGCACGGCACGTCCAGCACGTCTGTAGACGGAGTTCCATTCACCGTCTTGCACTGGGCCTCCACGGGCAGTGTGCCCTCACAAATATTCAGGCCCAGCTGTGCCACAGAACGATGGCCTCATCACCAGTCACAGCTCAGTGACAACAATTGTCCAACAATCACAACTGACACCTCACCCAGTACCCACAGAAACATCCTCCCTCCATCTCTACCTTCCTGTGTCCGTGAGTTTCGCTCTACACCACTCAACGGTTGTTTTTCCTTAGTTCGTCATTTACCTTCGTGTTACATGGCTTAGTGACTAAAATTTAAATAAAAATATTGATAGATTTGCTTCCAGAACTAATAATGATTAAAGCTCGGTAAAACGGAAACATGTTGTAGAAACAATGGAAGAAAAAAAAAAAACGGAAAAAAAACTAGTTTTATACCGCCATGAGGCTGCTTCTCTGTTCGTCATCTCCGCTGTTAATGTTGTCGCCCGGGAGAAAGCTGTCATACCAAGGTGTCCAGTAGTATTCTGGAAAACAAGAGAGATAAATGTCCATACCTCCAGATTTCCATCTCCTTCCCTGCTCTCTGTTCTTTCCTTTTGTAAAATTGTTGACACGTCAGTGTGTTGTGTCTAACGGTGAGTATTAAGTATACTATAGTATAGCATAGTATAGTATAGCAAGTATGTGTTACAAACAAATCCACGCACCTTCTACTTGCTGACATATCCTGATGTAATAAATGTGGGAGCCATTGGCGACAGACGGGACTCGATCCGCGGGGTCCACAATTCTACAGGTCAAGGTGGCGTTGTCGAACATGACCTCGCTACAGTCCACTTCCTCACACATCTCCAGACAGGTCGTCGCCATCACACCTGACTGCACGTAGGTGTAATTCACTGGACTGTTGACCTCAACGCCAAAAAAAGCTTCAAACTGACACACCACCCCTGAAACAGTGGCAAACACATCATGTCACCCCTCGGCGTACTTTCTTTTTAATTTCATTATTTTTCTCTTTTCTGCAACATCAGAGGGACGAGGGAAATACAACTGCTGATAAGTCCACACAAACATACGAAGCACTCGGTATTTTGGAGCCACCAAGTATCTTTAGAACACACCCTTGTTACAACTGATACAACTGGTACATCACACAGACGACCAAAGGTCAACTTTGACCCTGTGTACCGTAAGCACTTCCGGGTTTGCAGATGCAGCGGAAGGTGTCGTGCACGTGATCCTCCACACACTGGCCAGGGCCACACAGGGAGGGACTGCACCTGCTGATCCTCGTCTCGCAGTTGGGGCCTGTGTACCTGCCGGGTGGGCAGGTGCACTGATAGGCGTCCACCAGGTCCGTGCAGTTGCCGCCGTGCAGACAGGGGTTAGATGCGCAGTCATCTGCAACAGCAACACGTGACTGAGTCGAATTCTACACAAGGACCTGATGTGACGATTTTTAATGTGGATGAAAATAAAGGTAGGAGTAAGAAATTAAAATAGACCAAAGCGGAGCTAAGAAGAGATGTGAAAGAAGTATCAGACGGGTGGATGTGATGGAGAAATGAGGGACGCGAGTACAAAACGACAATTTTGTGATGCACAACCATAAGAGGTTTCAGAAGAAAGTGTTGTTCCAAGTACTAAAGCAGTGTCAGTGCTGCCACTGGTGGCAGATGCCCCAGCAGGTCAACTCACCGATGTTGAGTTCACAGTTGTCGCCTTGGTAACCACTGCGACACTGGCACTGGTAGCGGACGTTGTTAAAGCTCTGACAGGTGCCGCCATGCTGACAGGGGTTGGGCTCACACAGCTTCACTGCAGTCTGGCACCTGGTGACAACAATCACAAAATAAACAAGAGTCTTGAAAATGTCCTATCAGACAAGTGGCCGTGTGTTGTAAGTGGTTCATCGTATCAAAAATGCACAGCATGTAGAGGAAGAGGACTTCTGTTCCGCTGGTTTCTCTCTTTTTGTCTCACCCTTTATAAAATCAGGTACCTGTTTGTGGGGTGGGCAGAGTCTTTCAGTCAGAATGTAGCTTCAACTTGCGAGTGACCGCCTCCAGAGAATTATCCTCCATCGTTGTGACGATGGCGAAAAATAAAATTCATTTGAATGTGAACCTGTGCGGCCTTAAGCCATTAGTTTGGAGTCCAACACATTAACACTCGGCCATCACAGCTTAAACACTGCTCACTGCTCACGGATAAACTAGTCTCAGTGTAGAGTAATTAATAAAACTAAGGAAATATATAATTTTAATAAATGAATAACAAAGGCAAACTTGAACATCTAACAAAACTACAAATTATATTTCACTGTCGTGAATACAGCCATAACCTGTAAATAGAATTATTATCCAGTAAGAAAACAAAACATTACAAGACATTAAACATTAAAGAGAAGCAATGAGAATATAGAATTAGAGTAATTATAATAATGTAATAATCATAGATACACAAAGACTAATCAGTTTGTAAGCAGAAATGTAAAGAAGTAAGCAGCAGCAGCATAAAACAAAACTAACAATCTCTGAAAAAAACAGAAATGTAAGTGAGAAAGTGCTTTGACAATGTCAACATTAATAAGACAATCTACTACAGTGTGATGTTGAAGCCATGTGGCTACAGACGACTATCACTGCCGGGTACTTGCAAGCAAAGACACTATATATAAATACTTCATTAGTGGCCAGACTCATTATTATTACTACTACTATTATTATTATTGGTGCTCAGTCAGAAATAGTGCTAATTTTTCAGTTTTATATATTTCTGTAATGTGATTAATTGTTCTCAGGAAAATACGCTCGCAGCCTGTCACTACTCCCCCAGGTACCCGGGGTGTGAGGTACAGAGTGGAGAACACAGCACTGGACTCACACCCTTCACAGTGAGTCGGGTGGACAAAGTATACAGGGTAGCTCGTGGTCGTGCATTTTGTCAAATCCTCCTTACTTGTGAATGTGTTATTGACTGTCACCTGGGTTCATCACTCAGTTTCAGTTTGTAAACGATGGCAGGCTGACTAAATCGCTAAAATAATAAATATAATAAATAATTTCTGACAAATCTGAAACACTAGCGATGGTGCGATACGGCAAATCTACTGTAAAGAGATTAACTTTTACCTGAAGCCATACTTCCTGCACAAAAAATTACGATCACCAAATTTCAATGTGAGTTTTAATATTTGAGAATGTAGATCACTATGACAAAATATTAGTTTAAAAAATTATATACGCCCCCCGACACACAGAGACACCATATCCCTATTATACATTCCGTGTACACACACCCACACACACCTTCCCCTCCACACACCCCTCACACATAACCCACCCGTATACCCACTCCCACCTCAATACACAAACACACGCCTATGAACTAGTCTGTGGGAGAAGTATGGAGGTGCTGATGGCCAATGACTGAGGTTGACTGACCTGTTGCCAGAGAAGCCGAGTGGACACAGGCAGGTAAAGGAGTTGAGGTCGTTCCTGCAGGCCCCGCCATTTTGACAGGTGTCCGACTGACACGTTTTGGCGATGACCTCACACCTGGATCCACTGGAACCTGAAGGTAAACAACTCTCACTGTGAGATGATTTTAATTCTTGTCATCATCTGATAATTCTGTCCTCCCTTCACCAATAATATATTTGTTCTCTCTCTGTCTGCGTGTCTATCCAGTCAGCCACAGCGAGACAGAGACTGAGAGACAGAGAGCCTGTTTGAAGAGCGGCCATGTTTTGGGTTTGTAGAATGTGTTGTTGGTAAAGACTGAATTTTTGTGGCGAGAATGCTGAAACCGATGTGATGGCCACTCACCTGTAGGACAGGAACACACGGGGTTGCCGCTGCTGTCGATGGTGCAGGTGCCGCCGTTGTAGCAGGGACTAGAGTCGCAGCGGTTGACTGGCAGGTCGCAGAACTCTCCCAGGAAACCTGGAAAAGTGAGGAAGGTGCACCACGAGCTTCACCCTCCCAGCCTTTGTCTGAGTGAGTGTGTTTGTTTGTTTGTGTACCTGAGTGTCATCACGATGTCACTTAGTGTCATTTGTGTGTTCAAGTGCATGGGAGACTTATCCCCCTTGGTGTGTACCTTACTTACCTCCCTCAAGCCCGCCGTGAACCTCTCAGTCCACAAGGATGCCTGTTAGTGTTGTGTCTCTAGTTAGTGTGTGCTACCCAAACTGTCTACACAGGTTCACACAGGTGAGACACGTGTACATGTTTGACGATGTGTCCTGTACCTACCCTCTGGACAGGTGCAAACTGTCGTGTGCTCGGCGATGCTGCATGTTCCTCCATTTTTACACGGGTTAGCTTTGCCGGTACATCCGGTGAATTCTGGAATTAAATAAACTTCTTTTGAGATATATTTTTAAAACATGAATGCCCGTATATAGCACCTTTGTAATACAGTTTATACCTCCACAGAAATAGTTGCAGAATCCGATTATCATCAGATGATCATCAAATAACGTATATTACAGTTACAGTGACGGAGGTCAACCACTGGCACGACCACCACCAACCCGCTACACTCACCTACACACGCCGACTGAGTGGTGGAGGCTGTGGAGGTGGTGTAGGTGTTGCCCCCACACTCCGTGCAAAACTGCGCCCCCACCTGACTGGCGTAGAAGTTGGCGGGACACGGAGAGCAACTGCCGTGGCCGTCGATGACGTTGTAGGTACCCGCAGCACATGGCGCTGAAATACAACACAGAAGCTGTAGGAGCTGTAGGAGCTGTAGCAGCTGTAGCAGCTGTCATCAGCAGCTGCACCGAAAGCAGTGGCTTGCGACTGTGGTTATTGTAGCCACAAACCTGTTTCCAGACCAATCTCTGAAGGACAAGACTTACCCAGGCACTGCGATGCAGACGTTGAACCGGAAGTCCTGGTCACGTGGCCTGACGCACAAGGGGCGCAATACGTGCTGTTGACGCCGTAAGTGTTTTTAGGACACATTTGACAGGGAGGTAAGCCTGTAGCCGAGTAGGTCCCGAGAGAGCACATCGCTGGTAGAGGAACAAACGATGTTTTACAAGTCACACGTGTGTCGTGTAGCAACATATCATTATTTGTTCTTTCGTCAGTCGTCAACAGATCCAAGCACAAGGAGTCAGCAACTTTTAGAAACTTCAGGAAAAATGTTGAATAAAAACAAAGAAAATTAATTTTTAAAACTTTGTTTGTCTTACCTTCATCGCCGAAAATTTAAATTTACACTAAAGTGTAGAAAAATAAGTACAGTGACACTGACCACGATGACGATGATTCATCATCATTTACATCATTTCTCTCTCTCTCTCTCTCACACACACACACAAGCAAACACTGTCTATAAACTAAGATTCCAAAAGCCACAGCAGGTTACAACCAGTGACAACACCTGTGCTACACTCATGTCCATCAGGTACCCAGGACACCTACCTGTACACTCGCTGCTGCTGACGGCCCCCGCCTGGGTGGAGGTCCCCGCCGGACAGTTTGTACACGTGGCCATCTGCCCTGGGTTCTGATTGTAGGTACCAGGTGGACACACCTCGCAGGTGTTATTGCTGGCAGAACGCATCCCCTCTGAACAGCTCACTGCATGTGAACAGACAGGAAATAAACCGTTAGCCCGGATGCTGAATGCTACTCACATTGTGAAAGGACAAGAGCATAAAGATAGTAAACGACCTCCGCTACCTGTGATTCTATCAAACACCTGCCTCTAGCAGTAACGGTCACAGGTATGGTTGTGAGCTGAAGGTGCTGACATAATGAACACACGTTATCCAAAGTGAGGCCACAGTACATTATCTTTCATCTGTTAATAACAACGATGTAAACGTCTTAAACCCTTGTATTGTACTACACTCCGTGATGTTGTCATCATAGACTGAGCAATAATTCATGTTTCTGTTGTTGTTGTTGTTGTTGCGATGTCACACTGTACTGTACTGTACATCAAAGGTGTGTCCACACTTACCACACGCTTGTTTGCCTGCCCACGTGATCTGTTTGCCGAGGAAGCAGAAAAATTCCTCCGAGATAAGCCTGCCTCCGCGGGTGGCGCTGCTGATGGCGGGGGACAGGAGATGGGAGTGAAGTTCTGTCTGAGGGACTCGGTGATGATGAAGACATCGCCCTCGTAGTTGAGCTTCACGGGGTCTTTACATGACCAGTAGATCTGTGAGTTCCGGCGGTCATAGGTCAACGTGTAGTCGATGAGAACCTGCGGCCGGACACATGGAGATTGTAACTTCCAGACAGACACGACCTACTCAAAGCTTTCACACATCTCCTGGATGACAGGTAATGTCACGCAGGTGTGTTCACATATTATGAGTGACAGGTAATGTCAGACAGGTGTGTTCACACCTACCCTAGATGACAGGTAATGTCAGACAGGTGTGTTCACACCTACCCTATATGACAGGTAATGTCAGACAGGTGTGTTCACACCTACCCTATATGACAGGTAATGTCAGACAGGTGTGTTCACACCTGCCCTAGATGACAGGTAATGTCAGGCAGTAAGCACTCACGTATCCTGTGTGGATGGTGACATTCGCTATGGTCAGTGTCCCCGTTGGTCGCCTGCCGGACGTCTCGGACACGACACAGACCTCAGGTAAGTACTTGACACTTTCCTCTAAGCTGTTGCTGCTGACGATGCGGTCGATGTACCGTTGGCTGTTGGTACAGGGGGCGCTGCTGTCCATCTGAGTGTAGTTGAAGCGGAACGTTTGGCGGAACAACGTTTCCTGCGAGAGCTGGTCTGAAACAGGAAGACAGGAGAGAGAACTGTGGGTAAAGGTAAACCGAGTGTGACAATGACACAGACTGGCACAGTGTTTACTGACAATGACACAGGCTGGCACAGTGTTTACTGACAATGACACAGACTGGCACAGTGTTTACTGACAATGACACAGACTGGCACAGTGTTTACTGACAATGACACAGGCTGGCACAGTGTTTACTGACAATGACACAGACTGGCACAGTGTTTACTGACAATGATACAGGCTGGCACAGTGACAAGATGTGTTCATGTGTTCTTACTGGCAATGACACAGGCTGACACAGTGTTTACTGACAGTGACACAGCCTGACACAGTGTTACTGACAATGACACAGGCTCACACAGTGTTTACTGACAATGACACAGGCTGACACAGTGGTTACTGACAGTGACACAGGCTGGCACAGTGACAAGATGTGTTAATGTGTTCTTACTGGCAATGACACAGGCTGACACAGGGGGTCCCTGCCAGGTGTCACCATCGTTGCAAGTCTTCACGATGGCCGTGTCGGAGCCCTGCTCAAAGAACACGTACCCGGGTTCACAAGAGAGCTGACACTGGTACCCAGAGTTATCCGTGTTTTCGTGACAGTTCCTCTTGCCGTGGATTGGTTCTCGCAGTGACAAGGGCGAGCACTTTGCAGCTGCAAGAGATAAACTCGAGAGTTATCTACTCACTGATGCTCGCACTTGCACTCGGGGTTAGTTTACTGAGAGCTTATCTTGGCGTACAATAAACATTCTTGGACAACCCTTGCACTGTATGAACACACCTACTCTTGCCTTATCTTCAAACTAACAGGATGTCTGTAGGAGTGAGTGAGTGGTACTCACGTCTAAACACCAGCGGGAACTGACAGGTGGCGCTGTTGCCCGCCAGTCCTGGACAGCAGCGGTGATCATCTGACTGTGGGTCGGGGGGAAGGACGTGGACAGGACAGAGGTCGAGGCTGTGAAGATGAACTTGGGTGGTGTGAACACTGGTGGTCGTGTGCCTTTGTTGTCGCTGACGGTGACATCACTGGCCGTGAACGTCACGTAATTGTCTCCCCTAGCTCTCGGAACTCTCTCACGATGTTGGGAGGACCTTCTATTGTCGGCGGTACATCATCTACAGCAAAGTGCAGGCAACTACTTCTCACATGCTCGTCTCTTTTAAAATTTTAATAAAGCAACTTTCAATAATTATTATAATTCTTTAAGCAATAGGCTTGTTAAAAAAGAGTCAGTTGTTGGACACCCGGCTAAGTGAAGGCTGGGTGGCCAGAGCGAGGTACCAACTAAGTTGCTAGTAATTTGTAAGCTGATTAATAAACTGTCCGGTCTTAACCAGCCAGACACGTGACCTGTTGTGACTACTTGAGGTGTGGCTGTCGCGCCAGCGACTGACCTTTCATGGCTACTGTAGTCGTGCACTGGGCCTGGTTGTTGTTGTAGTCGCTGGCAGTGAAGGTGAACACCACCAGGTCCTGGACAGCACTCGGCTGGAGGACGGGTATGATGTCACAGGACCTTCTGTGATCTTGAACATCTTGACCCCTGCGTTGTCCTGCACCGTGGGGACGGACACCACATCGGACAGGCGAGCGTACCTCGAGGCCTCCAAGCTGGTGTTGCAGCTCAGGGTGGGAGCCTGGGTGTCTGCAGCACAGGGCGGAAATGACGTCAGAGGATAAAGCGAGCAGAGTAAGGCTTGTCCCGAGATTTTAAGTCGTGTTATGCGGAAAGAGAACTCACTCCATGTACCTGTCGGACTTTGCCAGCCAAGCACTCAATCGCTATGTCAATGACATTGAAGAGGTGCCCCAGACAAGGGTGGGTCCTTGACCCCAGAGCCAGACCCCGGGCAGACATGACAAGGGGCAGCACAGGGGATGCAACACATACCTTGACAGGTCGGGGCACTGGCGTTGAAGGACAATGCCGAGCCACTGGGGTTCATCTGGCACTGGATGGGATGAGGGTTGGACAAAGTAAAGCCAGGCCTGCTGCACCGGAAGCTGACCAGCTCGCCCTGGTTGTAAGACGTGGCATTCTGGGTCCCGTCTGGGGGCCGCCCTGGGTCCTCACACCTTGCACCTGTTCTCAAACAAGTCCATAAGACAAGTGGACACTGAGACACTGAGACTTATGCACCTTGTAAACAGTTTATGCGACTCTACGACACAGTATTTCACGTGCACGTCACGTGACCCCTTCCTTCCTGACCTCACCTTCACACCGAAGGTCACCAAAGTCCCAGATTCCGCTGCTCGTGCATCGCACAGTTCTGTCCCCTTGGAGCTGTTGCCGAGGATGTTGTAGAGGTTCTGACAGACGAACTGGAAGGAGGCGCCGTACACCGAGCTGCTGGGAGGAACACTCTGGCTCCCTGGCATGCTCTTGGGCCGCCCGCACTCCACCACTGGACACAAACACGTCACAACTCACCGCAGAGACACGTCACAACTCACCGCAGAGACACGTCACAACTCACCGCCGCCTGTGTCGCTCGTACAACTGAGTCAACCATCGTCTTACATCGTATCATTCTACCATTCCTGTTTCCACGGTTACAATTTGATAGGAAAGTGTTTATTAAACAGTTGTATTTTGTGTAATATTTCACTTAATTAACAATTACAATTTAATTTCTATTTTCGGTTACTGCACTCAATAGATTCATCCACAATTACAATTATAAATACATTCAAGCATATCTACAATTTCTGCTTCAAACTGTAAAAACAGTTTCTACACACAGCTCCAATTATTCAGTATTTCTCACTTACACCCGCATTCGTTGTCCGCGCCTGCGAGCTGGCACCGCCCCTGGTAGTACACACACCAGCGGTACTTGGAGACGACCCCTCGCCCTGGCACGTCACAGGTCAAGGTCACATTGTGTCCGAACTGCACGACCTGTTGTGGACAGTCTGGCAGGGTTCTTCAGGTTACTAGGGACTGTGTCGGGTGGACAGGTGGCCACTGAGAATAAAAGGAGGGTGTTGAGTCAGTGTCACCCTGGGAATTACCTGGACTATGTAAAGCCGTTAGCCAGGTAAACTGTGTGTTGCAGGTCATGTGACTACTGCAGGTAATCAGCTTCATTAAATGTGACAAACATCAATGGAATGTTGAGCATTTAAGTTCTTCTTAAAAAATGTTTAATTAACCATCTACAATGCCGACAAAAGTCACCCGATGAAAACTATTGTGTAGTCACCTTCGCACACAGGGGGAGGTAAGTCCCACTGGCCGGTGGCGGAGCAGGTGAGTGTGTCTCTGCCTTGCAGCTGGAAGCCGAGGTCACACAGGTACTCCACGTGGTCCTGATAGTGGTAGCTGGACTTGTCGACCAGCACTTGCCGCTAGCGACCACTGGTGGAGCGGGACATCGCACAGCTGCCAGGAAATAATGTCACAGACAATACAAACAGTGTCACCAAGACAGCTGTCACAAATAATGTCCCAGACAATACAGTGTCACGAAGACAGCTGTCACAAATAATGTCACAGACAATACAAAATGTGTCACAAGACAGCTGCCAGAAAGTAAATGTCACAGACAATACTGGATGGGGTGTCACAAGCACAGCTGCTAGGAAATAATGACAAACAGTATCACCAAGACAGCTGTCACAAATAATGTCACAGACAATACTGGATGGGTGTCATAAGTACAGCTGCCAGGAAATAACTGTCAATACAGGGGCCGTACTGTCTACACTGAAGAGCACGTAAGGAAGCTGAAGGTGATTAGGAGACTTGTTTGTCAGTCTGTCTGTTTGTTTGTTTGCTTTCTTATTTACTTGCTTATATTCTGTGCTTTAGGTGGTTGGCTGGTTAGTTGTGCAGGTAAAGGATTAGAAAGATGGAGGTTTTATGGACAAAGGAAATCAATGCAAGGACCTCCCAGGCAGTTCTAGAAAGTGTGAGTGACGTCACGTACGGACACAGGTGTGGTGCAGTCTTCTGATGTCGCCGGCGCGCGTGCCGTCCTCGGTCCTGGCCACCGTGAAGCCCTCGTCCCCGTTGTTGGCGAAAAGCTTGTAGCCGGACTTGCATTCGCACTGGTAGCTACCCGGGGTATTCTTGCAGATGTGATCACAACCTCCGTTTTCGACTTGGCATTCGTCGATGTCTGTGATGATGATTAACAAAGTACACTGAAGACATGGCCACGCTTCAATGCATTCGTTTCTTTAGTTTAACAGACAAATGTCGAACATAAATAGTTGGACCACTCATGAGCCAGCAGCCCGGTCCAGTATTTAACAGGTTAGTTAATTATGACGGGGCAATGAGTGCAGTAAGGTTCAAGGAGGTGACGACTGTTGATGCATGATGCAATGTGTGCTTGGTGACCCTGTCCAGAAATGGAACAAATCCCGCGCCACGAAATTGCCAAAGATACAAAGAGAAGATAAACGGACATCGATGAAATATCATTTTCTAAGCTTGGCCGTGTGAGAACATGTTACCATGGATGTAACGTGTGTTACCATGTGATAACGAGTGGTAATAAAGTGTACCAATATTGTGACGTATGATAGTGACGTGTACCAGTCCGAGTACTGACCGCCACAAGTCCTGCCATCCGGTGCCAGAGAATAACCAAGGTTACAACTGCACTTCCGGCCCTCGGTCATGGAGTCTTGGCAAAGCTGCGAGCAGTAGCCGGGCTCTGACACACACCTGTCCTGGACTGATGGCAGAGAGGTAAATATACTACATATACTACTACATATAATACTACAAATATTACTATAAATACATAGTGCTACTATAAAGACTACTATAAATACTACTATAAATGGTACAAATACTTACATATACTACTACATAAACTACTATAAATAATACTATAAATGATACTACAAATACTACTACACATGCCACTACACCTATCTCAGGCCTACAAATCTTCGGCTTGCCATAGACACCTCTGTGATGTGTCAGTTGTAATATTAAATACAGAACAAGTAGACATTTATTATCAAGACAAGCTGAAAACTATTTTTAAAAAGTACATGACCTATATTTTAAGCACCCACAATAGGGCCACTTCTTCTTTCTCTCTATCACCATCACTGTATTCATAATTGTTTGTTGAGAGACAGGGTACATACAGGAGAGCAAGAACAAGGATGAAGTGCAAGCAGTGCTCGGTACTCACAGGTACACGTCAAGTCCGATAACCCTGGAAATGTCCGAGTAGCGTCGCACGTCACAGTGAGTGATCCCCCTGGAAGGCTGGTGACGTAGCCAGCGTTACACGTGGCGGTGACGCTCGTGCCAAGGGGGACTAGGGTGCCGCTGTGTGTCACCGTGGCTCTGGGTATAGTTGGCACCAGACAGGTCAAGGCTGAAACAGCAGGTCATCAGGTCACGGCTACCTTGCTACGAGTTTCTTTACAGCTGTGACAAAATGGCCGCCTTCTCCCTTCCCGCTGCTTTCTTTTCCCTATTTTTTCTTTCTTTCTTTTCCTTTTATATTTCAATTTACTCTTTCTCTCTTTCTCTCTTTCTCTCGTGGTGGTTGTATATGTGGTCTCGATAGACAGACAGCCGTCCACCCACACATGCCCGTGCTACAGGGACTATTTCCTTGACCCTGACCTTGACATGTCGGCGCACTGGCAGACCAGCTGCCGCTGGACCCACAGAACAAGATGGGTGACCCCGCCAGCTGGTAACCGCGGCTACAGCTGTACTCCAGGATAGAGCCGAAGCTGGTTCCATCACCGGAAGTGACGTTGACTGCACCATTTGGAATGGTCATGGGCTGAGCCGAGCAGGACGACGCTGTACATAAACAACTGTTGATTAAATGTTTACCCCACCATGGTCACCCTCCCACCTCACCTAGCTCTGACTATTCAGGTCTCGTGACATCGCGCGTGCAGTAAACACATCAGAGGAGGAGGTAAGTGTTTGTCAATGAATGTCGCAAATAAATACTTGAGTGATGTTAAAATAAACTCACAAAGCAGCGCAACGTCAGTGATGGAAAGAAAGAGAGTTTATAAGCCGATGGAACATTACACGGCAGATACTTTCAGCATAGTGTACAATGAAGTACAGCACAAGATCGTCTAAGACCTTTGAACATTACTGACGGTTCATATTTATCACTGTGAGTGGTGCAACATGTCTAAGACAGGAAGGACACGTACTGGTGCAGGATGGGGCAGTGGTCCACACGCCTTGTGACGAACACATGATGGTGCTGGAGCCGGTGATGGAGAAGCCTGGGTAGCACTCATACCTGACGGTGGCCTGGTACGTCACACCCGTCGACTGCGAGATGTAGGCGTTGGCGACAGGGGGCGCTTTGCCGCAGTACCGCGCTGCACAACACCAGACGTCACTCATCCTACAGATGGTACTCACAGGAGCATGCGTCACGATGAGGAAATAAAAGAATAAATGATGATGATGATGATGATGATGATGATGATGATGATGATTGATGATTGATTGGCGGATTGGATGATGATGATGATGATGATGATGATGATGATGATGATGATGATGATGATGATGATGATGATGATGATGATGATGATGATGATTGATTGATGATTGATTGGCGGATTGGATGATGATGATGATGATGATGATGAAGACGACGCCGACGATGATGATGATGATTAGATGATGATGCGTCCTCACGTTCACAGCGGGGCAAGGAGTGGACGTCCCAGCGGCCGCCCTCTACACACGTCATGGTCACGCGGTCAAGCCCCACGAAGCCGGCCTCGGCGCTGGTGTTGCGGTGCTCCGCGGCGTAGAAAGTGTAGCCAGTGACACATGACACAGTGACACTCGTGCCGAGGTTAAAGGCCGACACTGCTGACGTCACGGCTGCATCTGATGACGTCACGGATGTCTGGGCGTTGAAGACAGGGGCAGAACAAGCTGCACGTGCATACAAGCAGCTTTGTCACGTGACCTCACCAGCAAGTTCCTGTCCTCTATTAGAGGGAGGGACTAACTGTAGAAGCGAGTTGATGTGGGGCAAGGGGCACATGTATAAAACTGTCTGAAGGAACAAATTACGAACGTGTTTAAAGATCGGTGCAATTTAAATGTGTCGTGCAAGCCTTTCAATAATTTTATTTTAAATACGTTTAGTTCTAGAATCTTCAAGATTGTATTCTGCACTGTGGTTTTATAAAAGTGATTTATCTAAAAGGCATTAAGGCCGACAAGTGCCAACATTACAACGGTGATGTGAACTGGCCCCTGTGTGTGTTTTACCGATGGAGTAGGTGAGAGAGAATCCTCGGCTGACGGTGATGGCATCGGAAATAAATTCCATCTTGAAGGAGTCGTTGAAGGTGATGGACGAGGGTTGTGTGGTGCCTCGAAGTTCAAGGATCTTGTTGCCAGGCATGTAGACCTACGTACATTGTTATTCTTTGAGACAAACAGGACTTCGCAGGATTGTTCAATAGTCAGCAACAACCTAGTCATGCGAAGGGGCTAGGTAAATTTACAAAATGGTAATTATTTCACAGCAGTGTATCAGGAAAACACTGTTCACCAAAAAATAAAAGAAAAGGACACACAGACAAACACACACACCTCTAACCAAAGTCCTTGAGATCATCACAATTGTTAGTGATGCACAGTTTCTACTCCTTCTCCATGGAACTTGTTTTGAAATACTTAAATACTTTTAGACTTAGAAATAATTTTAAATGTTGGGGTTCCAAATTCAAAGGATTTACACATGTTGAGCTTCATTTCTGCAAATTTTGTGAAATCAGAAGTCCTTGAGTGCTACGTGTCACTACAACCAGCCAATGTCTCACCCTCAGCACGTCAGACGGGTGGACATCAAAGTAGTTGAAGACAGCGCTGACGGTTTGTCCAGGAGGGACTATGACGTCATAGGTGCACGACTGGTACTCCCCGTACTGCCCCTTGTCCCCGTTAAAACCAGGAGAGTGAAGCTCGCCACTCGTACCATTTCGCTGCACCCTGCAACCTATTGAGAAATCACGTGACGAAATGTTACTCATTGGTATTCTCTAACCTTTTTCTCAATAAATATTTGAAGAACCATGAAGCTCCCTGTTGTAGCTGCACTAGTACATTGTGTAAAGAGGGCGCTCGGACCTTTATGTCAATAAGGCCTTCCGGTTTTACTGGATGCTGGAGTTGACTCCCTGCTGAAGCCATGGCTCAGACTTCACGGTGTTGACAGGAAGCATTGCAGCGCCACTACATCTGTGTTCGGAGCTTAACACATCTTCTGTTCTTGTGACCAAACGAAGTATGTATTAGGACCTGGAGTTATATTTTACGTTTTTATCTGCAATTTTAAATATCCTTACTAACCTTGCCAGTACCGGAAGTGGAACCCTTTTCCGGTAGCCAGACCTCTGGTTTGCATGGTGATGTACAAGCTACGTCCCGTGGAAAGGGCGTAGGGCGGTCTCCCTCCGGATGATGTCAGCTCGGTTACTAGGTTACTGCTGACAGAGTCTCCATCTCGAATGAGGATGCGGTCGTTGCCCTTCAGGTCCACTTCGATAATCTACCAGCGGAAAACAATCTGTTCACCTTCTGAAGAAATGTCGGTGTTAGAAGGTAATCAACATTGCTATCAAATCATCCGAGCAAGTGCCCACACGACTCCAGTAATACCATGAGATGCACAGGCCCACACCTACCTCCAGTGATGTCAGTGCCCACACCTACCTCCAGTGTTGTCAGTGCCCACACCTACCTCCAGTGTCACCAGCTGTCGTCGCTGCTCAGCCTGGATGATCCAGGTATAGTCCTGGGAACTCAGGTACTCGGGGTAGAGAGGTGAGTACAGATCTTTAGGTGTACTGGTGGCAGTCAGCATCATCGGCTGGGGTAAGTCTTGAGCCTTCACTGCAAGACAAAGCACATGTACCCGTATTTCTGACACGCCCAGTGTGCCTTTAGGAAACAATCGTATTTACGTCTACGCAAATAACCGCATTACATCGATGTAAGCAGCTGCGGATCCTCGTCAGCAGCCAGCTGGCTACTAAAATATCGCATTATGTCTACATAAATAATGGTACAGTATGTACATTGATGGTTAGGATGGTTAGAACGAGGATGTGAATAGCATGAATCTAACTGGAAGCAGGGACAAGCATGTGCAAGATGATGTTATCAACTCTCATCGTCAGCGATGACAAGTAGCTCGTCTTGAGAGGCAGAGACAGAGACAGAGACAGTCTATAGTCTCACCTGTTGAGTAGACAGCGCGAAAGCCGCTGTTGCTTATTTTGATGTCGGTGGAGAAGGTGACGATCATAAAGTTGTTGTTGCTGGTGTAGACAGGAAGGGCGCTGCCGCTGATTTTGCCCGACAGCATCGCCATCTGGCGGGAGTTGGCCAAAGTCAGACCGCCAGCAAGAACCGACACTACGTCTGCCTGGGACTCCGTGCTGAAGTCCTTAAACTGAACATACAATATATATATATATGTTTATATACATACAGTACAAAACATATCGTTTTGGTTATGTCACGGTCAGGGTATACAGGAGGGATGGCGGTAGTGTTGCCCCTGGGTACATACCCCTCTCTTGCAAGGAAAGCGAGGGACGTCACGTGTGTCGATGTGTACAACCGACGAACTGTAATCATGCCAACTGTACTGGCGAACTGTGTGACTGTTTAACGGTGTGACCATGTGGCTAGTCCTATAGTTAGTTGTAACCTGCAGTTTTGCTGTATGAAGACATTTTAGTCTCACGGCTGTTATTTTATGGAGCGAGTGCGCATGTCTTACCTGTGTGGTGGACAGGTTACTGTTCTGAGGACCCAACTGAATGACTTCATGTGTCACTGCGCTCAAGTACAGTCGTCCTCTATAGCTCTCTTTATGTGATTACTTATATTAAGTATACTGATGTGACTGTACACAGGCGCTTAGTTACTTTATTAAAGCTGTAGCAATCAAGGCGACCTGACTAGTGTTACTGGACAAAGCAGATAAAGTGCCAGGGTGCACCAGCACCTTGACTTGCTGCTTGGCCGACTGTCTCACCTGCAAGCGGACGTTGTAGCCAAGTGGAGCCTGGATCCTCCACAGACAGTTGGCCTGGTTTGGGTACTCGTTGGGGTAGTTTGGGGACATAATAGTTCCGTTGGAGTCCTGCAGGTCGAAATGGCATCTCTTGTCTGAAGGACAGGAATGAGGAAGCTTATAAAAGCTGTTTGTAGGTATGTAGGTATGTCACTACAATAAATCAGATTGTTTACGAACACTAAAGGTGCGTACAGGTTAACCGATAGTCGTACAAAACGGCAGAAAGAAGACAGCCCTGCTTACCGCAGTTGATTTCATCAGACCCATCAGCACAGTCGTCGTCGCCATCGCAGGTGAGATTGCGCCGGACAAACTGACCGTTGACACAATGGAAAGACCCTGCAGGTCACAGTTGACAGTGTCAAGACTACAAGTATAGCGCATCTGTGACACTTGTTGTTTTGTAAAAACCCTCCCAGACACTCTGTGTATGTGACTTTGTCAGCCATGCTGTGCGTGACAGTAAAAGACAGACTCCTTTGGATAACCTGTGTCCCACTCTTTCCTAGCCGTCCTAACTCACTTTAGAAAGAACGAGATTTATAAGTAGCTATTTATGAAGGAAATAGTAGGCAATATCTTGAGGACCTGCACTAACAAACTGTTGATAGACAATGTCCTAGACTTTTCGTCGTCATGGCAACCTACCAGCAGGAGCTGCGGGCCGTTGGCAGACGTAGGCGGTCTTCTGTTCACACGGCTGTAGCTGCCAGCGCACTAGCCGGCCGGCGATGATGGAGGTGACGCACTGCCCAAGTGTGGTGTTGGGCTGGAAGTTGTTCCAGCAGCCCACGGACACCGCCGCGCGCCCCCCGTCGCTCCACAGCAAAGCTCGCCCGTCGCTGGCGGAAGTGCCCTGACGCGTCACGCCTGCAGGAAGTCACGTGGTGTTAGCTGCTATCACTTCCTCTACAGTTTTCACATGACAAGCAGGCAATGAGGGCAGAGCAAATAAATAAAGGAAAGCGTCCAGAGTGTGTTGGATATACTTTTGTTGTGGGGTTTCCCTACCCTCAGTACTTATTTAAGATACCTTGGATAGACCCTGGTTGTTCTGCTTTACATGTCGCCCCATCTGTCTGTCGATAGACTCGGTATTTAAGCTCACTAACATCTGTATTCTAGTCCGTCTTCTCTCTCAACAGACTCTGTATCTGAGTTTACTCACTGCTCCGTTTCTCTGACACCAGGCATCTTCAAGTTTCTTTAAACAAGACTAAGACTTGTAGACAGGGGTCTTTCTCCCGTCAACTGGCAACAAATTATCCGTCAGCCTACGTAATTGTAACCTTTGAACCCTGCACAGTTTGATGCAGCAAAAGTCTTATTCAGACGTGCGTGCGTGCGTATGTGTGTGAATGAGTGAGAGAGAGAGAAAAAAAAGTATATTTGTACGTTGGAGGAAGAAGTGTGTCGAAAGGAGTGGAGTGAATCAGTAAATTAAAAAGAGACCCACTGACCAGTCCAGTATTCTATGGTTCCGGTGCCGTTGACGAAATTCCCAATCTCGTCATTCTCATAGTAGTCCTTCACCTTGATCAGGTGAGATCCATAGCTAAACAACAAACAAACGGCTTTGTTTTGATGGTTGTACATGAAGTTATTGTAATGCAGTTGGACACAGTGAATCATACATATCATCAGGTACGGACTGTACTGCTAAGTATGATTTGGATATTGTATGATAATGTCACTGTCCCTCTTTATTACAATATAAAAAGTTTTTAAATGCATGTTTCGCGCGCCAGCTCGCCCTACCTGAGGTAAACTGCAATGTCTCGCCTCGCCTTCGCTCCATAAACACCACAAACAGGATGAAAACTTTACGAAAGACAAAACAATAGAAAGAAGCAAGGGCTGGACAAATGCAAATTAAAAGTAAAGATATTGTGACTTGCCAGGAGGCACGCCCCAACTATAAAGGGAAACTACTCTGTTATAGCCGACAACAGTATTTAGAGGTTGTCTCCATGGTACGTCTTGCTTACCTTTGACAGACTCTCTCCGCGCTGTCCCAGGGCAGACCATCAGGGAAGAGCCGGTAGCAGTACACTCCGACCCTAGTCCAGCCTGCCATGAATAATTATAAACAGACCGGAGCCATGTATGAGTGTTCATTTGCTCTCTCTCTCTCTGCCTCTGTGAGTCTCTCTCTCCTTCCCTCTATCTATGAGTCTCTCTCTCTTTTTCTTTCCCTTTATCTCTCTATCTCTTTACTTTCGTTTTCATTCTTTCTCGTGTTTTATTACATGTAGTGTAGCATTGTACTGTCTTGTTTAGTGTCATGTTACAATGTAATGTTTTGTAAATGCTTTGAGGTTCTTATCCCTTGCAGAATTCAGTCAAAAAGTATAAATCGGGGACCGGCACAAGGTGTAATAGTGACAATAATGTAACAGCGCTAGTAACCAGTAGTGTAATAGTGTCAGTAGTGACAGTGCTAGTAACTAGTAGTCTCATAGTGACAATGATGTAACAGTGACAGTTCTAGTAACCAGTGGTGACTAGTAACCAGTAAGTCCCTGTGACAGTCGTTTTGTTTTCATAGTGAGAGGCGTAAAGGCGGGAAGATGAAGGAGGTGAATGTGTAAATAAGGAGACTCACCTGTTTGACACTCAAGCAACACGTCTACCTGCACACAAAAACGGACGCATACACTGACATGAATTATTTATTAGAAATCGCAGTCCAGTTCCTCAGACTAGGTATTTCCTTGGTCTGTGACTAATTCCTGCAGTCATAACTGCTGTGTTTGTTCATGAGAATGAATGTTACCAGCAGATTATTTGTTTGAATGTAGGAAGAAGATGAGAGGTATCGCTTGAAATAATGTGTCTGAGACACACACACACAGACAGAGGCATATCAACACAAACCAAAGAAGAACAGACAGATAAAACACATAGCCATCCAGACAGACATGTAAAAATCAGATTTTAAAAAAACACTAAGAGAGAGACAAAAGGGGATGCAGGCCATGAACATCCTATGGAAATAATTTCTCATTTACAAGGTGTTCTGAAGCAGTGGCAATAATTTCTCCTTTATCATCTAGTTGTAAGCCGCAGTGTTCGTCCCTCCTTACATCAGGAACCTCTCTACCAGTGTCTGCACTCAAACTGTCGAGGTTCTTCCCCTTTAGAAAGGCATGTCGTGTCCTCTGTGTGGATTAAAGTTTAAAGGCTTATTTTTTCCGCAGCCTGTTGTTTGTGGTAAATAATTTTCCATTTAATGATCAGCACTACGCCCAGTGGTATTGTATTGCAGTGTCTCAAAAGAAATGTTTTTCTTTCACTTTTTAAAATTCCGCATGGGACATAACTCTCCTTATCGTGTTCCTTGACACTGAGTGCGACAGCATCGCGCCCTGTAGCTGCCCTTTTCATGACAATAACTTGACACCTTCAACCCCTCCCTTCAGCCTGAAAACTAGTTGCCCAGGTTCCCTTCTTAATTCTAACATCAGACATGCACCCTGAAGGGAAGACTTGCTAAGATGACGACTTTGTAGGACAGATTGACATAAATGGTTGTAGAGGATGTCTTCGTCAATTGATTTACAGAATAACGAAAAGGTTTGGTCTACAACGTGGGGGAGAAACAAAACAGGATCCAAAAGCGAGGTCAAAATGGTGTGTGTGTGGACAACAGCAGGTCACGTGAGCACACACACACATACACACACACGCACTCACTCCATCTGAGTTTAACACCAGATGCACAGTAGGTGGCGAAGGTCATGCAGTCACCAGTTTGTGACCAGTTAGCTGACTGATTTGAGTTAACCCTCCAGCCACCCAGCACCCACATTGTCACACGTGTCCCCAGGTTGATCCCGGCCTCCTCACAGCCTGGGGGGGGGGGGTGGATGCTGGTAACATCCTGGGACGGAGGCATCTTCTTGATCCATCTCCCCCAGTGGAGCATCGGGCCACAACAGGGAGACATATAATTGTTTATTATCATGCACAGGCTAAAAGCTATTCCATGGCTGTCTGTGCAGACAGCAGACTTTTTGTGTCGCTGAGCTTCGTTCCGCCTCAGTGATGGATTGCACGAGGGCTGTGTGACGTTCCTCAGTCTTGGCAGTTCAGGTGTTAAAGGTCCAGTAAAGCTTCTCAACTGACTTTGCTAAATGGAATTCAAAAGTACTGTTTCTCAAAAATCTGACAGAAAATTCAAAAATAGAAATATTTTACTTAAAAGTTTGAATTATTTGAATGTTTATTTTATTTTTTTTATTATTTTTATTTTTTTGCTGTTTTCACAAAACCCCGTGACCTTTGAAATCACCCTGAGGGTGGGTGATCGTATCTCAGAGCAGAAAGCATCTTTGACCATGATCCTCCTCATCACTGGGCAGGTGGTGGGGGGGGGGTGATGGGAGTACAAAGGCGGCAGGTTCATAGACGGAGAGAGAAAATACTTTCAACGAATCTGACTGAAGGTCAACGGGTTTGACGGTGTTTATTACAAAAAGACATCAAACTTGTGCTGGAAGGGACTTTCATCACGTGTAGTGCAGTTGAAGATGGTGGGATGGTCTCAACTGCCATCAGGCGACTTGCAAATGTATGCGGCCTTGGGATTACAAAACGACAAGGGAGATAATAAAGTCGCACGCGTTTTGTGTCTTAAGCGGTTGTCTTTTTCATTCCCTTCTCTCCCTCGCTCTCAAATACATTATTGTCAGCATATAGCTGTTATATTGCAGAAGCTCAGCCATCAACATACACAGTTGTGATGGCCACCGCAACTGCCGTGCATGTGTGAGAAAATAAAAAAAAAGGTGAGCTGTCATCATGCGTTGCCGCGACTTATCGCCACTCATGCTGAGTGTGTGAGTGTGTGCGCGCGGTGCGGTGTGTGTGAAAGTACGGTGGGTGTGTGTGTGAGAGATTACACTTGAAAGCGTATTTTTGTAATACGATTGCTGATACCTATTTAAGGTAAATCTTACAAACAACACTTTTCCGATTTTGTTGAAGGTAGGAGCGACTACAGAAAGATGAAAGACATGATACATCGACTATATGTTTACTTTACACTGTACGAAGAAATGCCCTCAAACGCTTAAAAGACATTTTGAAATAATTTATGAAAACTGCGATAGTTCAGACAATTCTGTGATGTCAGCTCATGAACAAAGTTCACATCTGCCTGTCACACAATGTTGTTGTGTCTCAGTGCAGAAGACACAAGGCGCCATGATTGTTTGCTACACACCTGTTGTGTCCACCTGTGGCCTGTGTCTACAGTCTGTTGTCATCTAGAAAAGTCTCAGACTCTGGAATCGGCCAACAGCATATCACAGCGGGTACTGGGTGCAATCGGGGTACAACTATGCGACACAAGCTACAGTCCTGACAGGTACACATCGGTTGGGGACAATACTGTGTCTGAGATATACTGGAGTGCTCTGTACATATCTTGCATAGCAGCGACACCTAGACCTTAATCTTTCCAAAAATATTATCATATGCTATGACTACGAAAGTAGCTCTTTCAAAAACAAATTATTCTGAAGAAATAAACAAGCTAACTAACTGGGAACAATCATGTTCGCTTCAAAAACTGCATGGAGCCAAGAAATAAATTTGAAATAAGCAAAAGAGGGAGCTGTTGAGAACAGCTATTGTCAGAAAAATCAAATATTCGTAAAAGTTGTAATTTTACTGAGGAGTCTAGGGATACAAGAGTGGTGATAATGAGGGTGTGTCGTCTGTAATGATAACGAAGGCATCTGTGTCCTCACCACCTGACCTTCTAGATTGTACAGAAAACTAGTTTTTATTTCACCCACTAAATAATCTACTGTCTCAATAGAAATCAGTCCCTTATTTAATTACTTCTATCTTCCTCTTAATTTGCTGTTGCTAGCTTGCTGTTATTTTCTCTCTTCTCTCCTTCTTTTTATTTGTTCCTTCCTGTCTTCTCACTTCCCTGCTGACCTGTAACCTATTTCTATTAGCGAGGACTGATGTTGTTACTCAGCAAACTGCGGCATTTTACCGAAACTTGTAACAGCTGGACAAGCACTGGAGGGACTAAATAGACCACGATGACCGTAGACATTAGTGTGCCTATCGAGAAACCATTTTGGCGAAACTACATCGCAGGAAATATCGTAGCTGTCATGTAAATCACAGAGAAAAATGTGGAAGTGGAGACAAAATTCCGAGCTTTAAGGTTGTCACATCAATTAGGTCGCACATTAACATTTCAGAACACAGGAAAGTAGGACCTTGCTATCCTCCCAACCTTCCTCTCCCTTGAACCTACAGCTAAGCAAAGTGTCACCACGCATGCGCCATCAGTTACAGAGCTATTACCATGGCAGAACCATCTGCTTCAAACTGTTACTAAAAGTGACAGCTTTACTAAATAATTGAGTCATCTGTCACAGAAATTCGAAACAATTCTCAATTTGTTAAATGACTTCTAATTCTCCATTTGTCACATATTACTAATCTTGTGTCATCTGTCACAGCCACCGGTCACCACTGAATGACAGGCTGTCAGAGAAATACATCATTTCTTGGGTTGCCAGTTGGTTATTGGAGGTTTCTGTCAATTAATTACTAACATATTAAACAACTGTTTAACTGCACCCTTCGAGATTATTCACAGCGCAACCCAGTCCGTTAGTCGACATTGACCAACGGTTGTACAATCATTGATGTTTGCCAAATTTGTCAAGGAAAGAAAAATGAGATGGATGGACAAGGATGCCGAGCCCTGGACACGATAAATCAGCGACAATTCACTGCTTCTACCACCACTAGCCTGTTGGACCTTTAACCTTTGTTCGCAAAGTTCGAGAAATACTGAAAATCTTGTGAACCTTGAAAACGTAAGCTCTGGGTGCCCACAATGAAGGTGGGTCAAAATTGTAACCAGAACGAGGATGAAACTCAGTTTACCAGCTTGAACCAAAGATTTGAAATAAAGTTTCTGCCAGAAACAGATGACAGACGGACTCCAAGCACTGTCTCGGCCACTGGCTGAGGCAAAAGTCAAAACCAACTCACTAAACATAGCAATGGGAGGACGACCTCGCTGGTGCCCCATCTTTGTATTTAAAACCTCGTCCAGGCTTTTCGTTCGTCAACAGCATACACTGGCGACATCCTCAGAAAGAGTCGACAAAATCATTTGTCACAGGCTGTAGAATGTTCTGTCACAGTCGGCAGAATGGTCACACGTTCGTGGCCTCAAGTTGTTCTTTTTTTTTTCTTTTCTTTTCTTTTCCCGCCTGTCGTTGGAGGTGACACGACAATGTTTTCATTCATAAAATGTGTGACAGGGAGCAAGAACAAAGTGCTTGTCTTAGAGAAGGACCAAACTGCCGAGTTCATGATAGTATAAATAAAAATGTAATCACTGTACGAGAAAAGCAAGCTTTTAAATGCATTTGCCCTCATGATGCAGAATACAAAAACTGTTCATCGCTTTAAGAAAAGAAGAAGCAGCGGAGTTGATGACAACATGAAGAATGTGTTGGTTGTTCAAGGAGGACAAGAGGTCCGCGTGCCATGCAAAGACTGTCGAGGGCGTTGTAGCTCTTTGGCAACATTGTATCTATCTATTACAATATTTCTTTAAAAATAGTTCATCATCATTTCTGTTCACACTAATATTATTCAAAACATCAAAACAGAGGCAGATTCTGTGACTGTAGGGTGCATGAAGTGGTGTTAAACACATTACTCTCAACCATATAGTCACAGCTGTGAATGTGTCACGTGTAACAATATAAAATACTTCATGTGTACTTACACTCCTTGTGCCAACAATGAAGCTGATCAACAGAAGTATTCCACGTGAGAGAAACATTGTAGCACAGGCTCGAGCATGCAGGGGGAGTGCCGTGTACAGTCCTCTGGTCTGTGGCGCTGGCTTCACCTGCAAAAAGCTCGCACACCTTGTCGCCGTCACACCTGGCTGAGTGGTCAGTACAGAGCTGCTAGCAGCACACAGTCATTTGTGTCACCGAGCTCATCTCCTGTGTCTTGTGCTAATTCTGAGCACGTGCTGTCTGTTATTACTCACATACCTACCTACACCTTCACGCTTGAAGAACACTTCTGTCTTACGTCACACGGTCCTTGGAAATCTCGAACTTCAAATCTTGGAAGTTAATTTTATGACTAAGATGAGCATGAAAAGTTAATGTTCTGTATTCTTTTTTCTTCTCGCTTTTTTGACTCCAGTGATAAATGACAGTATCTTCTTCAGCACATCCGGGGACACTCAGGTGAGCTATGACGTGTGTCACAGAAGTCAAATGCCAGCAGGTGACAGAGCGGACGACACCTGTGAGCGCTCACATCAAGCTGCTGGTCACGTGGTGCCCGACAGCCGAGTGAGTCCGGCCCCGCCTGCCGCCATCGGGGGCATGCCAGCCCCACCCGATTTACGAGCAGATCTTGCATGCATTGTACTCCAGGTGCAAAGTCTCAAATTCTTTTATTTGGTGCGCAGATACACCGCCGTGGTCACCGGTATGTCAGAGGCGTATGGGTGTGGTTATAAAGTTCAAGCAATACTGAGATACAATAATGAAGGCTTGCCTGGTCTACAATCCCAGAATCCTCCTCTATCTACCTTCCTCATCCTTTTCACTTCTGCACACGGCCCTGCATCACACTTACTTGTGTATCGGACATCATGGGTATTTCTGTAGGTCAGTCAACGAGTGTTTATACATATTGCTTTTTATGTTAGCACTTTAATTGTTTGTAAACAGTTTGCGCAGAAGGAAGCTAAACATGTGTAAGCACAACTAGTGTTGAAGTAGTTCTCACAAAGTCTTGCGCTTGAACAAGATGGCAGACAAAACAAACTTGGTGACCATTACCTGCTTGCCTCTGTACAAGCTCAAACTTATCTTTCCTGCCATCTTATTTTAATTTTAGCAACCTTCTTTAATTTTCATGTAACTGCCAAACTTGGGACGCGCATTGACATGACACTCAGTGTGGGAGGGACTTCTGAAACAACAAAGACATTCCTGCAGGTACACAACAACACGGAGAAATGTCTCCTGTCACTGCCACCGTGTGTGCCACGTTGTTCTTTAGTTTGTCTGACAAGCAATATTTACTAGAGATGTGTGTCACCGTATAAACACTAGACTGTAGTTTGTCACTTTGGACAGTGGCACCTGTCTGTGCGTGTCTAGCAGTGACACCGGCAGAGCTAGAATAAGGTCAGCGATGACAGTACAGTCGGCTTCTTGACATTAAGTTATCGCATTTCTGCACAGTCAAGAAAGGTATCTGTATTTTCTATGATAAATGTCTCTTTCGATTACTGCGATTCTGTTAATAAAGATCTTTTTTCTTTTTTAAGAATAATTTTTCTGAAGTCGGCATTTTTTTATAGCACTTTGCCTGATTCCTTAAGTAATGAGGATGGGGAAAAGGAGATGAGTTAGAAAGGTGATGTGAGGTAAGAGTAAATTGAGGGTGAAAAACAACAAATACTAGCCAAGGTTTCACTGTTTGTCAAATGTGACAATTACCGAAGTGGAGGCTGGGGACAGGGTACATGACACAGGGGACAGGGTACACGACACAGGGAACACGACACAGGAGACAGGGTACATGAAACAGGAAAGACAACACAAGGGACAGGGGACGTGACACAGGGTACACGACACAGGGAACACGACACAGGGGACAGGGTACGCGACACAAGGCCCTTAAGCAGGCGGAGGTATAAAATTAATGACCTGCTTAATAACCTGCTGCCGTCCATCACGAAGCACACAAAGCATTCAGCGTCCCTCCCAAGATCTCCATGTGCAGCGCGAAGTACAAACTTTGGCTGTTTTCTCCCGCTAAATGCGCCTTCCAGAAAGTAGTTCCAGTCTTATTCATTCTGTCAGCAACAAGAACTATGTACGTGGCTGTGTAGATGCTTTATCATAAACTGAATGAAGGCGGCAAGTTAGTTTTAACACATGTAGAAGACTACAAAATCAAACAAACTGACAAATTAGACATGTCCTCCCACAACAGTTTAAATTTCTCATTCAGCAAAACCAACAAATGCGCAAAGAAAGTGTTTACTGCTGGCTGTTAAGAGTCTTTCTTATTCCGAATTCTACTTTCTTGACAAATGTAGACCAAAAAATTCACAGAATTTGTTTCTTTGTGTGTTAGCTTGCCTTTTAGGCTTTAAAAACTGGAAAGGGAGTTGTCAAGACAGGGAGAATGATAAATCCAAAGTGAGAAGGAAAACTTTGTGTTGAAAAGGGAAATAAAAAAGCAAACGCAAACACGCGCACACACACACACAGGGTGGAGGAAACCGGAGTGTCCGGACCCCCCCCCCCCCACTGTCAACCCTGAGAACAAATGTCACATCTAGAGAGATGTGTTTTCCCCGGGATCCGAACCCAGGTCACTTGACTGTCACTGTCATGGCGGGTCACCAAGCACAACATACGTAAAACAAGTTTCAAGTTCTACACTGAAATTGTCACTGAATGAAAGAAAGACTAAGGCGAGCAAGTACGAATCAATTCATGACATTAGCACAAGAAGATTTAGTGTAATAGTCAGGTAAGGCTACACAGACATTTTCTGAAGCAGACAGGTAGCTGGCGGTGTACAGGTGTAACACCCGGTCAGCACGAACTCAAGTACCCGTATGTAATTAATCCTGCGTTAGTCTGTCAAGTGCCTCGAGGTTGTGAATTTGGTCACCAGCAGACCGACATACAGACTGTAAAGCAATGAAGAGATAATATATTACTCGTTAACGTTAATTATTTATGTCCATGCATAGTGTCTCACTTCAAACCACCGCATGACTGACACACACCCTGATGTCGGCCATCAACAGACCAACTGACACCCCGCCCTCTGTTCTGTCTGCAGATGGATGGATGTGTGTTGTCGGCGCTTTACTGATGTGGAGCAACACACCTGGGTTTTAATCGTTGTCGTAGTCTCACGGTTACTTTAGACTCGTTTATGGTGTCTCCTAATTCTCACATACTCCAATAATCTCTTTCACGCACACACACAAAATATAGACTTTTTTTAAGTAAAGGGAAATAACCGTGTAAGACTGTAAATTAAAAGCTGTCATGCTTCAGTCCCTTGACTATAAACTCGGCGTCTCCTGCCATAAATACACCTGTGGAGACTTATATGAGCGTATTTGTTTACCTGGTCCACAAAGCAGGTGGTTATGCATGATAATCATAGGAGAACAACTAAGTGCAATGTTGTTAATCTGAATCAACCTTTAAAGATTATAAAAATTAATACAGCGTATTTTAAAAATATAAAATAAAATAAAAATCATAGAATCTGATTGTCCCCACAGCTAAAAGCTAGAAAAAAAATCCACACACACACACTTGCACGCATGCACACACAGATAGACACAATCTATTTCAGAATTAAAGGTCCAGTGGGTGACATTTGTGGTGACACGCCTTACAAACATCCTCCTGCACACAGAGGTCAGAGTCGTGACTGACATTTACCCACAGATGACCTAATATATGTTCCCCGCTCTGCCATTGGCTGAGGTCTTGACAGCGACAATAGACAGACATGCACAACCCTGACGTCAGTGTTGTTGACCTCTTGATTTATCTCAAGAATAGAAGCTATTAACCCAGATTTTGCACGAAGCTTTTTCTAATGATTAAAAAATGTTGCGCCCTGCTAGACCTTTAAACTGTCTTCAGACACCACCTACAATGGGCGTCCTGACTTCCGGTTGATGTTTATACCCCGCTCGGGCCTACCCCCTCCTCTTCTCCTATGCAAATATGCGGCAGGGCGCACAGCAGGGAGACAGTCTGTCAGGTGGGCTGTCTGTCAGGGTGGGTGGGTTATGACTCGCTCCTGCTGCAGGCTGGCGGGAGATAAAATTTCCTTTGCCGGTCAGCCTCTCCACATCCCACAGCTGCCGGCGGCTTTGTGGTGGAATCGTGACTTCCTGCCGCCATCAACGGTCCGGGGAGCCGCATCACAAACTTCACACTCAGCGATGGAATTCCAACAGATCTCTGAAATACTCCTTCAAACCACACTGAGCAGAAGATAGACTGGGCAAATTTCCTGTGCAATACATTTCTTCATTTTCAATGATCGTTTCTTTTCCTTTTTTTCCCCTTTCTGGAGGCCAGACACGATTTGCAATACATTTGTGTAGAAATGCAGTAAATTGATAGCAGACTACGAGAAAACATCTGACATGAGTGTAAGAGTAAAAGAGACAATAATTTATATTCTCTCAAGCTTTTTAAAGTGGTGGTGAACAGCCACGGCTCACATTTGAGAGCTTTCCACGACTTAGTAATGTTTTGGTGTAGTTTGACCACGCAAAGACAAAATACAAAACACCCTCAGACTGACCACACAGCGCCATCTTTGACCGCCATTAATGACGTCATCGCAAGGCGGAGCCAGCGACAAAGTACCACGTGACTACCGAGCTTCTTGACAAAGATGACAAATAACATGACCAAATAACATGACTAGTGAGAGGCGCTTCGCCCTGTGATGTACACTCGGGATAAACACGTGTTCCTTTTTTGTCGCCTTCATAGATGGCGCTTGTTTACGCTGACGTAAAGCGCAGGCTCAAACATGTAATTTTGAAGGCGAAGAATAAATATAGAGCTGTCAGGGTAAGGATGTTGCACTAATTATCATTATATTACAGTAATTATCTGTCGTTTTGAGGCTATGCTTCATACTTAGAGATCATGCATTTAAAGATGTTTGGAACTGAAATCTGCTGGCACCAGACTTATATCACATTTTCTCAGCTGCTTATGTTTTGAAACTTCCAGTACACACGTACATGTAAGCTGTCCTATCAGTGACATATGAAAGTTGAAAAGAGTGAGTATTAACGGGTATCTGTATATGCAAGTCTTTTTTAAACCCATAGTTCCTCAAATTTTTAAGTTCTAGTATCTGTTCCAGCTGCCTTGAGATTAGTGAGAATTTTTGCCTTCATTAGATGTAAAAACAATATGAACAACAGAACGATAAATCATAAAGCCGCTAATATATTCTGGACACATTGTAGGTGTTGGCTGTTCGTGACAAAATGGCAGATGTGCGCACTTTTGTCACATAAACATACACACCTTAACACGCTCGTGACATAGACAGACACTCAAACACATTCGTTTTATAGACATATACACTCCGACACGCTCGTGACACACACACACACACGGTCGTGTCACACAGACACACTCAGTCACGCTCCTGATATAGACACACACACCCAAACTTACTCGTGACACACATTCTCTCTCTCTCTCAAACACACTCGTGACACACATTCTCTCTCTCTCAAACACGCTCGTGACACACACTCTCTTTCTCTCTTTTCTCTCTCTCTCTCTCAAAAATGCTCGTGACATAAACGCACACACTCACACACGCATGCGAGCACATCCACATCACTGACATCCACCTCTCCCACTTCCACACATACATACTGAACTAATAATGTTATCAGTGGGGAAGCACCCGTGACGATGATTAACGGAATATGCTTTGTACTTGTTCCTGTCTCTCAACACGAGCGACGATGTGTGACGTCTGTGGAGTGAAGGTGTGACTACACACATGCCGCTAACCCATTCAAAGCATGTTTCTGGTTAAACTAGTTCTGGGCCATAAATCTGCCATAAAATGTACGGAACGTAATAAACGTTGTGGCAGATTATAAACCACTGCCAGCAGGTGGTAGTACAACTACGTGGCACATACAAGAAAGTTAGTAGTTACAAGGATTACAAGGCAGATTACAACAACGACAGTCGGCAGTTACGTCAAGTGGCGGATTATAAACGACGAACAGTCCGTAGTGACATGAACTACGTCGCAGATTATGAACAATAGCCAACAGTCGGTAGCACGTGAACTACGCGACAGGTTAGCAATCAGTGTCTGTTCTACGTCACCTGGTATCAACGTCCAATCGAAGCCTGCGATCCAAAAGACAACAAAACTGAACACGTGGAGACGCGATAAAAGAATCGATTACACACTAAAGAAAATAATAAATATAACTGTGCATTCAAGAGTTTTTTGTTCAGTCAGTCACGTGACCGGCACCTGTGGTTGGGGAGATAACAGCGATAGAGGCGGTAGCTGACAGGGCCGCCATCTTGTCTATTGTGACATTTTGCTCATGTGTGTGTTAAATGTCTGTGTGAGTATGTATGCCTGCCCTTGTGAGCAAAAGACAAATTTCTGTCTTGGGTATCCTCGACAGACAATAAAGTCTGATTTGATTTGATTTGATTTGATTTGACAGTCAGCAGGTCCAGTACTGTTATAGGCAGGCAGGTACTGGAACTGCTCGGCAGGGATTATCACCTTACCCGTGTGTGAGCGAGGTTGCTGCGTCGTGGTCTGACGTCATAATCTGACGTCATAATTTGACGCAATTTTAGATTGTATTTTACGTTTGGAGAGAAAAGAAAAAGGAAGCGAGCAGACGACAGGGAACTCATGTTCTGGCTAAGTGAGACGGATGGTCTCGCTCTACGTGTGGTTACAGGGACCGGGAATAATTGAAGTAAGTTGCTTGGTTGTCACGTGTCACATTCGTAGAGCAGGATGGACACTACCAGGGTTTGTACAGCTTGTACTTGGTAGTGAAGTTTATCTTATGTGAATGCAAGGTCCTGTCTAGTCTAGCCACTGTCGCTGTTGCTGATGCAATCCTGATGCAGTGAGCAAAAGGAAGCTATAATACATCATGTCGAATCATCCAATAAAATAAAGTATTTACATTGTTTTTGCAATGAGATTTTAGTGTGTCTAGTTGCGTCAGTACTTACATACAAGTATACAGCACCATATGTACGTATCAAACATGCGAGTATCTGCTTTATCAAGAGCAGATAACAAGCTCGAAGGAGTGTTCGACTCCGCCCTGTGCATGCTGTTTTCTAACCACGGTGAACCACTTACAGCTCGCCAAGGTCCATCTTCTCATGCAGCATCCGTACCCTTCCGTTATTAATGTTTTGTGATTTTTTTTTTTTTTTTTTTTGAATACAGGAAGTTAGACAAGAGGTGATTGTCAACCACAGGTAATTACTACTAGGACCCGTCAGGATGGAATTTCTTCTTTTTATTTTTAATTCTGATACTTTATGCCTATAAGACTTTTATTAGTCATGAAATTGCAATTTTTCTCCAGAATTCATACGATTGTACAAGTCTACTATACTTCTATGAGGGTGCAAGATATATATACACACGCACATCTCTCTTCCGAGTGAGCAATTCTCCTTCTCATCTAAACAGGTGAGAGCGCACAGGTAAGCTATACTTTCAATAGATTGATAGCTTTGTCTTTAGGAGAAATAGTTTTAAAAAATCATTTTGTATATATATATTAGTTCGTATACATCTTAATTATTTATAATTTGAGCTAAATAATTAACTTTATATTTTGGGGGGGGGGTTTAATGGCATTAGTCAACAAATGTCCTACTAAAGTAATGGAGTATCTTTCCCCTTGATAATATTGGTTGTGGACATTTTCTGCAAATGTGTTCTATTATGCTATTTTTAGTAACGGTCACGTGTGCATTTATTAGCACCGTATAAACGTAGGTCATAATACTGTTGTTTTGGATGGATGGCTGGATGGCTGGATGGCTGCTTGCTTCCTACCTTAGCTGTTTGCTTCGTTAGCTGGTGGGTGGGTCGGTCAGTCAGGTGTGTATGTCAGAGATGTGCTAGCAGAGATGTTCCTACTCACCCGTTTTCGGAATCCAGCGGCGAGGGCAGGTCGCAGGTCGTGCAGTATCAGCAAAACAACAATCGCGGTCCTCTTGACCCCTTCCTTGTGTTGACAACGCATTGTCCGCTTTGTTAGCTCCACACGGGAACTGAACCGACACCAGCTTCAAAACCTCTCTCAGTCCAGGTGCTACCAGACTAGAGATCGAAGCACCTTCATAGATTTCTGGACCCTAATCATTGCAGATGGCCATACGCATGTTCTTCTGACGGAAGACAGACGAAGACGTTTGACGACAAGGGAATGAAAGCTCGTGGAACCGCGAGTCTTACAATAGCTCAGCTTAGTCCGGGTGTTGAGCCATTCCCACTAACACCATCACAAGCCAACGACACGTCAGTGTAGGAAACCCGTATGTCCGAACAGGAATATTCCATGGAACACTGAACAAAGTTCGATAATCGAACAATGTGATATCGAGACTCTACACGAGAGAACAGCGCCACCTGAATACTGCAGGTAGAAAGGTAGGCAGATATTTTTAAGGAGTGTCGGGGAAAAAACGGTTTTAAAACAGGAGCGACAACCAATTACTCATTCGTCTAGAAATTGTCGTCCGACAAGTTGTAAAGACCGGCGTCCGCGCCGCACTTCCTGCTTGGGATGCAAACAGCGGACACGTTAGCAACGGGAGGCCGGCTGCACCCCTCTACCCCGCAGTCAAGCGTGCCATTCCAACTTGCATGTGGACACGCATTTGAAGAGAGAGTTGTATGTTTAAATAATCAAACTTTATTCAATTAAGTGACTAAATTAAACCATTAATGAGATTAAGGAAGTCGAGCCTCACTACATTATTTTCAGCAAAAAAACGCAGCCATCAAAGTGGTGCAATGACTTTATTTATACACAACAGAATACGATCTGAAAATGTTTGAGAGTGGAGGATACGTAGAAACAAGGATCACCTCTGATGATATTGCAAGATTATTTGTAATTATATTAAACGGTCATTTATAACTCTCTCATAGTTGAGAGCAGAAATACTACACTGAGGACATTGTGTTCCACGAGTCGGCCTCATCCTGCAAGTTAAATTTCGCTGTTCAGATGACAGACTTTGTGTTCAGAGAAAGTCCTAAAGATTGATTCTGGAAACAGTGTGTTAGAGACTCCGATAATGTCGGGGATTGTGTACAGAGCGGTCAGTTACAGGTGTTTGCCAAACGGTTTAGCCAGATGAAAGTGGTGATAACTGCAGCTATACACTACTCTCCTTTGATGTTCCAGTTTGTAGCCATTTCTCGCCCTGGTAACACGATGCCATCACGAAACATGCTCACACACGCTTTACAGTCGAGTGTCAATCAAAAGCAGAGACAAAAACTTCCTTCGTCGGAATCGTCGTTACTGGTCGTCAGAAGCGATGACATGCAGGGAGGAGTCAGAGGGTGGTCCAGCCAACTCTGGGCAAGTTTCCAGCGGGGACTCAATTTTACCGCCCGCGGATTGCAATTCAGACTTCAGAATAAAAAGGAATGGAAGAGGAAGAGAAACAAGTATGGACATTGTTTCTTGTCTAGGTTAAAGAATAACAGATTAAGGAATCAATATGTTTAGAGAGCACCTGACAAAGTCAGAACAGATTCCCATTTCAATCCCAACTCACATGGAATTTTCATTATTTAATCTAGAGCTATCTACACCTTACAGCTGTGATGTTTCTTGCATATTTTAGTGTAGCTTTGTGATCCCTCAAAATAAAAGCAAGTGGAATACGCCATCTTGAGCTATTTTACACTAAACGCATTAAGAATATTTTGACAAAAAAAAAATAAATAAATACCAGTTCATCGAAGATAAGGTCGTTTTGGTAAAGGATCGAGACACATGCTGAGGAAATTAGTAGCACGAAAGTAAACACATTTGTAAGCCATCTTTGCTGGTCTATCTCATCCTTTCATCAAATGATATCGCCGTTGGGAGATGATAAAAAGATGACAAATACCAGGAGGATGTTAATTCTTCTCTAGGGGATAACAGATCATAAAGATGACAGAGATCATTGGAGAGTGTAAGATCACAGGAAATGGATGTCATTAAACTTGTCGTGCATCGCAGGAAATTAAACAGACGATACTACATCATCAGAGGATTACAGGGTACGACAGAGGATTACAGGGTATGGACAGGATCACAGGGTAGGATAGAGGATTGCAGGGTATGACAGGATTACAGGGTCTGACTGCAGATCATAGGAAGTGATAGGGGGAGCAGGTGATTAGTGGTGTAAAAGAAGACTTGTAACAGTCGCACGCAGTCCCTGACATCTGCTCACCAGTCACTGGCCAATCAAATTCTCTCGCCAGTGCTTCGCGGAGTAGAGTAGCGCTGGGGAAACCTGGAATCGAGGCGCTGTGTTTGTCTGAGTCACTTCCGGTCTGTGATGCTTCCGTGATCCCAGCTCGATGCCATGACTGAAGGTAAAATGTCCATTTGTACAGTGTTTGATAGCAGATAAGATTTCAAATTGGAACTTTGTTTAAAAGAAAACAACACGACACTCATTTAAAGACATTTATTTTGTCTGCTTGAACTTAAATGCACACTGACTGTAGATCATAAACTTTCTACCATTGGACAAGAACATTTAACAGTTTAAAGCTTATATCTTTCTAAATTTTTAAAAAATACAATTAAAGCATATTCAAGAGCATATTTTATCCATGATCCACGTTGCACCTTTTTGTTAATAATAAGTGAATCAAACTGGCCAGCATCTACTGCTGTGTATACAGAGATTGCGGAAAGCTCTCCCTTCATTCTTGTTTTCTCTACATACCAGTCCCCACATGCCACTATCTACAGGAAACATGACAGTCCCTACTGGAAACTCTTCCTTTCAAAGACGACCACTGTTGTGATAAAAAAAGTTATTAAGGGACCTGCTACAGGTGTGGAACATTCACATCCATGGCAAGCTGTAGCGGTGGTCAGGAATCGTCTCAGGCTGTCACAAGAGACCTTTAGACAGAAGACTGACAGTGTCATCCTAGTCTTACTCTGCAGTCAAACACGTGGTGTCGCTGACATCGCTCATGTAGTCTGGCAGTAGAAGGAACAGGCGATACTGTTGAGTCCCACAGACCTTCTGATGAATAATGAGCGGAATTATTTAATTAAAGACAGGACAGCCGGTGGACGATTGCCAGACTTCAGTTCTCGCCCTTGTAGTGGGGAGAAGAGACCACATAGTGAGCGGGGCCACAACTCTTACCGGTAAAAACTGTCCCCTGCTCTCCCCTGCTCTCCCTGTCTGACAAACCACTGTAATAACTAACGACAAAGAGCCAGGCTAGCATCTGGTCTAGCAAGTCACGTGACTGTAGATAGCGTAAGAATGTTGACACATTAGCAATGTCTTGTTGTAGAACAGTAAACGTGTTTAAACATTAGCAGTGAATGAAAAAAGAAAGTAACCAGTCTGTGCTTTGAACTTTTCAAATCTGAAGTTAAAGACAAACGAGAAAGCAAAGAAGATAAACATTGTAAAGTTTCATAAATATAACAGGAATGACGGAAGACAAACAAATTTACCTCAGTAACATAGAGATTAACATTTCAAACACTTATGAAACTTTGACAGAGATCCTGACTAATTATTTATATAAATATTAAATTTAGATAAAAAAAATTCTTTTATGCATAAGAGTAGCAATTTGTAAATAGGCTTTTTTATTCTAAGATATTCTCTATTCTCTCACAGTAAGATTAGCAGACGTTATTAGTCAATCATTACTTCACCTAATTAATCAAAGCAGGTTTTTCAGTCCCCTAATCCTTTTGTTTTGTTTTGTTTTGTGTTTTTTGGCTTGTTTTATTTCTTTATCTATTTTATTGCCTCGATCATATTTTCCACTAGAATTGAAACAAACCATCATTCGAGCTACCGTTTATGGATGCCACAGCAACAGTCTGAAAGTGCTGTGCAGGTTACGGTTTTTGTTCCAAGCTGTGAATAGTGGACGCAACGGTTGTCGAGAAGTTGTCGGTTGTCGACAATGTGTTAGACGTGACGTCATCACGGTTCCCGAAACGTGCGCACAGCATCATGCGCACGCGCCGAGTAGTGACGTATGACATTAACAGAAGAACTCCTTGCCCGCCATTAGCTAGGATGGACAGACCGCGCAGCCAGTCCAGATCAAGACCTTCTGACAGGAGCGACAACGTCCACATGACGCCGGTAAGCATCGACAGGCGCGCGCACACCCACACGTGCTGGTGGGTCTCCTGCCTGGAGTCCGAGTGTGGCTTGAGTTTCGTCACCTCGTGGATTCGCCTGAGTGTCAGCAAGAACAGCACCAGGTTGAGCACCACAATGACAGAGAGTGGCAGCACCATGGCCGTTCCCACCAGCAGCTGCGAGCTCAGGAAACAAGACTCGCTGCTGTAGCCGATAGACTCTCCTTTCGATTGCACGTACGAGACAGCGACTACTAGCGCCACCACGACAGCCGGAAGTGCGATGGACACCGCGATGTTTTGCGTGGTTTCCCAGATCAGCGACCTGGACTCGTGGCGAGTTTTGGCAGAGAACACCTGGAACATGTGCATGGAACACACGACCATCCAGCAGAAGACGCTCAGCCAAGCCTCGTGAACTAAGATCCCCAGGGCCTGGCACCACACTCCAGAGGTCTGAAGGTTTGACGCCAGCATCAGCGCCACCTGCGCGACGAAGAGAGCGGCGCACGTGCCCATCACATTTAGCCCCGGCTGTGTGCGCAGAGCCGGAAGTAAGGCGTAGACAACGAATGTGAGGACCACGCAGAGAATAGACATGGGGATGGCGATCCAGGACAGGAGGTGTTGCCACAGCGGGGAGGACCTGATCTTAGGGACATATTTGAGAGCTTCTAATGTTTCTATGCACACGTTGAGCACCTCGTTGTCCTCCAGCCTCACGTACAACAGACTGTCTAACTCCGCCTCCTCATGTTCGCTAACCACGACCAGTCTTTTCTGGTTATTTGCCCCCTCCCTTATCATGAATTCGTCCCTCGAGAGTTGGACATAGGCGCATAAAAGCAAGTGGTTCATTTTAATTTTCAATGATTCTGAAATGTTATCTTTAATTTTAGTGTATTCACGAACGTCGGAGCCGTCATTGCTCGTTACCGGGGATTTAATCAGTGCGCTTAAGATCTTTATTTGCCGCGTTCGCGCTGCGTACTGGGTTACCAGCTCATAATGATCCACACTGACATACCCATACTTGTAGACAGTCACATTCTCGTCAGCTGTGGTGGTGTTCTGGAGTGATTCCATATCGATGCGGTGAATGAGAATTACTTTCTCCTTAGAATCTAACCTCTCCAGAATCCAATGATCAATGAGAAGATTCTGAACCAAGAAACCCTCTGCCGCGTCCCTATTTATCTCTCTTGACGCTGTTATGTCCCCTGTAAGCATTATTTTGAGTATCTTTGCCTGATCTGTATTGCTAGAAAAAAATAAGTTTAAAGTGATCGATAAAATGTACCAATAAGCATAGTTTTGAGTCTTGTTTTCGAGTTGCCGTTCAAGTTGCAGCCTCAACTCCATTAAAGATTCTTTCCTGGATGTAATCCAGGCGAGTTCCGTGCTGGGAACGAGGTTGATGTTCAGCTTGTACAACAGGCCCCGGATATTCGCCAGCGCCGTGCTGCACGTGCTGTTCTCCGCGTCCAACAACTTGCCGGCCGGGCAGGTCAGGTTGCGACACACGCCCTGCGGAAGAAAACCTGAGGTCAGTGACACAAGTTCTCACAAATTTATTACATTTGGTAGACTGACGAAGGATCATTAATAAACCAAGAGATTGACCATTACAGCGTGAGCACTCACACCTCACCTTATGCCTATAACAGAAGTGGAGTGTGTGTACCTACTTGCCTCCAGTCGTTTTAGTTAGGAATGGGGGTTGTCACCTCTTGCTGCTTGTTGGCCTCTAAAATAAATACAAGCTCCAGCGCAATATAGTAGTGGAATCCCACGTACAAATCTTTGCGATCTGTTGTAAGAAAGAACACTTGTGGAACGTGACCTGTATGCCGTCCCCAACACCACTACAAGGTAAGCTCCACCAGCTGGTGGTGGCATCAGCATGTATTGCTAAACAATTACAATGTGTTCTAGCGCTGGTGATTGATGAATGTCACAGAGAAGTTATGAAAGGGAGATATATGAGGGATAATATTCGGATGACTTATGATGTACTTTGCATTGTAATAATGTCCCTGGATTATTGCTAACTGTCGACTTTGAGAAAACGTTCAATTCTGTGTCCTGGCTATTTATTGAAAAATCTCTCAAGTTGTTTGGTTTCCCAGAGTCTATCATAAAATGATTTGTCCCATTGTACAATAATGCACCTTCCTGTATATATTTCAGTGGGCAATAGTAAGGTTGATTTAGCTTAGAAAGAGGGTGCCGGCAAGGGGATACAATCTCACCTTATTTATACTTAATCTGTTTCACTAATGATAAGGAAAAATAATAAAATAAGGGGAATACAGATTCCGGAGAAAGAAGTGCTGTTGGCTTTATTCCTGAAAGATACTACATGCTTTCTAGATGGTAGCGAAAAATCTTTTAACGAAGATATTAAAACAATAGATAGATTTTCTGATATGTCAGGGTTAAAAGTAAAAAATGACAATACTCAAGTAGTCTGGATAAGTAGCATGAAAAATAGCCATGCTAGATATATGAGGGACAGGAATTTCCAATGTTACCTTTCAGGATATTGTTTACTTAAATTTTCAAAATACAGGAAATGGAAAAAAATCTTTGGGTGTTGGGAAAAAAGACATAAAACACCCCTCGGGGGAGGGGGGGATTGGTGTTTTACGCCTTGCCAGCAACTGAGGCTATATTACGGCAAGGCAGTCAGCCCTGTAAACAGACGCCACGTGCAGAGAAAGAACAGCGTGCCCGAGACGAGAAATGAACTCTGGGCAGCCAACCTTCACTGTATTGGTGACAGGCGCTAACCGTTGAGTCACCGGACCGCTCTAACACACCCAGGGAAAACAAAAGTAGTGAAGTCTCTCGTAATAGCTAAGATAGTTCACCTGCTGACTACCACTCACCTACTCACCCCTTCGACTTGATACAAAGCATTGATAAACTTTTGTCGTTTGTTTGTAATGAAAAGCTGCAAAAACTAAAAAGCTGTAAGTTGTAAGCAATATCAGGAGGAAGGACTAACAGTGTTGGATCTTAAGTCTTTCATAGCCACACTCAACATTAGCTGTTAAGTCGACTGAAACTTAACAATGGGAGTCTTACTACATTGATGTCAGTTATTTCTCCAGTTAGTGAAGCCTGATACTTGTGGTGGTCAATGTTCTAATATTGTAAGGAAAAACTTTAAAAATCCATTCTGGCAAGATTTGATGAGGCATTATAAAAAGTTTCTTAACAAATGCATCCATACATGTAGTGAAGAATGTCTCGTGGATCCTATCCACTTTAATGGTAATATTATTAGAGGCAAAGAAGTTGTCTATATTAAGAAATAGTTGGATGCAAAAGTTTAAAACTCTTGAAGAATTCTGTGTTATGTATCCTGCCTTAACTAGCCCACATTCTTTAAAGTCACGATATCTTGTGGAGCAATATGTAGTATTCACTAATGGCTCACAGACATCCTTTCGGAAACAGGGGCTCCCTGTCACGTGACTTTTAAAATATTAGACAAATTGCCATATTTTTAGTATGTCACTGAGTATGGTATGTAGCTTGTGTATATTATATATTTCTAACTATGATTGCATGTGCTATTTGCAATAACATGACATTGTCCCTTTTGTACAAATGACTTGGAGGATGAAGCTCATGTCCTATTTTTGCCCCTATATGATGACATAAGAGATAAATATTAAGGTCTCTATGATAGTCAACAAAACCCGAAAATATTGTTTTGCAGTACAAGCGAAAAGAAAATTATGCAATGTGGTCTTTTTATATTTTTCATCCTAAATAAATGAGATTGGAATTAATTGACTAGGGTGACTTGCTGGCTATGGTGGTTAAGGGCTTTTAGAACGACTGTGTATGTGAAGGGTAAGTTAGGGTTAGGGTTAGGGGTTAGTTATTGCGAACTTTGTTGGGCAGTGACCATGGGGATGGTGTAAGAGGTGTATGGAGGGAGTAAGGACTGTTCAGTTTGTTGTAATGCCATGGCTTTGAGGATAGTTGCTATTTTATGATTTTCTTTTGTATATGGAAGAAGCCTATGGTGATGGCTGGACGAGTAGGAGCTTGTGTGTGAGTGTGTGTAAGTGGTATAAATGTATAAATGTAGAGTAGTGATATTCTAGGCATATTATCCTTGTGCATGTTTGTTGTCGTTCTTATATATCAGGGATGCCCAAACTTCGGCCCGCGAAGCTTCTGCCCACAGTACAGGAAATCGGCATTTTAGTATTAAAAAAAAACTATAAAAAAACCGAAAAAAGGGAAGAAGAAGTATTTATCCCTACGTAGGGGCGTCTTTCAATCTTTCGATGGATTTCATTCTTGATTTTCGTCTTTGGAGGAAACCAGTGTTTGAGAACGAGGGACGCTGCATTCCACAGGGGATTAGTGATCTTTTGATTGGTTAATATTTGACTCAGTCGTTAAAGGAGATTGAAAATACAGACTCCGGGCTTTCTAGCAAGGTATAAACAATGGGGTTCTGACAGGGAAGAAATACCGAAACAGCGTTTGAATTTCATTTTCCTGTGGAAATCAGGGCGGATCGCCTTGGGGTACCTCGATTAAAATGTTTTTTAAGACAATTTCTAACTTTTATTTTAACATAGAAGTGTATTTTCCTGTTAGTTCAATAACCAAGGAATCCATTTTTAAAGAAAAGTCAATCTGCGCAAAATTGACCCTCAACACCTGTCGGGGCCTCTAGTAGGAAAATGTCGTCATGTCGTCTGGCGGGTCACATTCGCGCTGGTGAAATGGGAGAGCCGAAGAAACGAAGAGTTGACTCTGAGTGCAGAAACTTCCAAGAAAAGTGGACAGATCTGTACTTTTTTATGCAACATGATAACAAGCCAACGTGTTTGATTTGCAAAGAAAGTGTGGCTGTTTCTAAGGAACACAACATTAAACGCACTATGAAAGCAGAGCACAAGAACCAGTATGGCTGCATCCTTGCTTCAAACCGCAAAGAAAAGATTACTAACTTAAGTCAAGAAATTGGAGGCTTGACGAGAATATTTAGCAAGAAAAGACAAGAAAATGAGGCGGCGGTAATTGCAAGCTACCGAGTTGCTCACATTTTGAGCAGAGAAGTGAAAGCCATTTTCCGACGGTGAATGCGTAAAAAAGTGCTTGCTAGCAGTGGTGGAGGAACTGTGTCCTGAAAAGAAGAATGCATTTGAAGCCGTCAGCCTTTCTCGCACGACAATGGCACGGCGAGTGGAAGATATGGGGAAACATCTCCAGTCAAAACTAAGGGACAAAGCAACACGTTTCGAAATGTTTTCTATTGCTGCTGACGAGTCCACCGACTCATCTGACACCGCTCAACTCTTGGTATTTATTCGCGGTACAAACAGCGATTTTGAAATGACAGAAGAGTTAGCGGCCATAAGGGGCATGCACGGGAACACCACTGGCGAAGACCTGTTCAAAGAAGTTTCAGCCGTAATAGAGGGTCTTGCTCTTCCTTGGGAAAAATTAGTGGGAGTGACTACTGATGGTGCCAGAAGTATGGTTGGATGCCACAGCGGACTGGCATCAATGGTTATTAGAAAAGTCGTCGAGTCTAATGGAACCGAGCCTCTGCGGCTTCATCGCATTATTCACCAACAAAATCACTCTGGCAAGGTGTTGAATCTGGACCATGTGATGAAGATTGTGGTCAGCACTGTAAACTTCATCAGATCACAGGCGTTGAACCACAGAACTTTCAAGGAATTTTTGACAGAAATAGAATGCGAATATGAAGACGTTCTCTTTCACAGTGAAGTCCGCTGGTTAAGCCGAGGAAAGGTACTTAAACGGTTTTTTGATTTGAGACATGAGATTGAAATTTTTATGACGGAGAAATCAAAGCAAGTGCCTCAGCTGAACGACCCCTCGTGGCTGTGGGATTTGGCGATTTTATGCGACATCACGTGACATCTGAATGAACTCAACACCAAACTACAAGGGAAAGACAAGTTGATTTCGCATGTGTATGCGGACATAACAGCATTCCAAGTGAAATTACAACTCTTCATTCAGCAGGCGGGAAGGATGGAGCTTGTCCACTTCCCAACGTGTACAGGTCTACAGTCAGGATCAGCAGCTACATATGTCTTTCCCCAAAGAAAGAATGATACAACTTCTGGGGCTCTTGAAGGAGAATTTCAGAGAAATTTTTAAGGATTTTCATGATTTGAAGGATGAAATACGTCTCTTCGAAAATCCATTTGCGGCAGATGTGTCAAGTGCCCCGACAGACCTGCAACTGGAACTGATTGACTTGCAAAGCCAGACATCCCTACTTCACAAATTTCGAGCAATGCAGACAATGGCTTTCTACGCCGAGTTGCCTGCAGAAACTTTTCCAAATCTCCGAAAACAAGAGTTAAGGATGATCACGATGGTTACAAGTACTTAACAAAAACAATAACAATAACAACAGACTTTATTAATCCCAATGGGCAATTTAAACATGGGAGCTGTGCCCTGCGTCCAGAATATATGTAAATGGAAAAAAAACTACACACACAAAACACACACATGCACACCTACCCATCACACACACACACACCGCTGATAGTTCCTCTGTGATTGAGTAGCTGAACTGCTGATGGCACAAAAGATTTTAGATGCCTATTGGTTTTGCATGCGTGTGAACAAACGTTGTCAGTGATGAAACTGGCGAAATCCGTCTTACGTCATCGCTTCGCGGACGAACGTTTGGAGTCTCTACGATGCAGCCGGAAATTCAGAAGTTGGTTTCGAAAAAAAAACTTCAAATATCCAACTAATTACTACGTAATTAATGGTAAGTACAACTTGTTTCTAATAAAAAATGGTATCTGTTCTAATTTTGTTTCTTTTTTTGTATTTTTGCGGTGAAGTGGCCCGTGACACGCGTGTCGGAAATGTGTATGGCCCGCAGGCCGAAAAAGGTTGGGCATCACTGTTACATATGATTCTGTTTTAAAATATGTAACTATAATGACAGATGTTCACACTCCATGCTGGAGCTATGCTGGAACAATTAAATCAGTCAAACACAACATTTAATTACGTTTTTAGAAAGCCACAGTACTTAATACAAATTACGATAGTTGTTGAAAAAAGTTTTAATGCACACCCAGAAAGTTCATTCAAATGTTCCAACAATGTTTTTTTTCCAAATCTGATTGTCAACAGAAGAATAATAACGTTTTTGTTCGACCCACGGTACGTTCATGCTGCTCACACTTCATATTACTTCTTAGCAATGACCAATTATCAATTAGCAATACTATTACCTAAAGTCACTGAGCAAGAACAAATATCTATATATTTTCCACTAATATATAAAAAGTAAATCAGTGACACCTCCACTAGGGGACAGACGTTAGAAGAAACTGGTGCTGCCTCCTGGGGACGAACAACTAAAACTTTCTTCTTGTCTTGCTACTCATGGTCATTAAGTTTCTTGAGAGATTAGTCTCTCCTACCCGGTTACTAGGGTCACAAACTCCAGGCTAAAAGCTGCGCCTATGAAAGCTACAAAGAAAATACTACTTGTATATACCTATATCAAAATACAACAGAAATTCAAAAGTTACAAAAATCCGAAGTGCAAAAGAAATGTGATTTCCGCACCTTACACGGAAGACGCAGCCTCCACTTCCCCACACTCTGTGGTCTCGGTCTCGCCACTTGCCGTCTCTCTGGGAAGTGAAGTGCTGCCGGCGACAGTTAATTATGTTGTCTTCCTCTCTTCTCTTCCAGCTATCTTGTGCTCATTCAGCGTGTGCGGCTCGGTCACCCACACTGTGCTTAGTTCATAACTTGTATGTCACCCCTCTGTGACAGTCACTAATACTGTTAACCACTTACATCATGACGATTCCACACCATCTCATTGTTTATACTTGTTGCCACAGCAACCCGATGTGATACTAACAGAGGGCAAACCAGACATTACAGCAGCGCTCGAAACAAAGGAGCGGAAAGAAATTACAAAGGACTCAGTATCACATGACAGTATCACGTGATCGTGCACACAGTACCTACCGCGCCCCCCCCCCTCCAGTCAACCACCTAAGAACAATCATTTCATTTTGTGTTCACTTGAAGGCAGTATAGTCAGCTTGTAACAAGAGTAATCTTGTGTACAGAGAGTTTTCTGCTCCTGTGGATGAGGACTGGACTACACGATACTGGAAGACGTAGCATGAGGTCGTTGGCGAGTTATTTAAACTTCGTCACTATTGCCGCTGGCAAGAATTTTCACATATCACAGCTTGAATGTGAGAGGAAACACAAACTGTAATGTATTACTCTTAGAAAGCTAAACTCTTTGGACTATATTTTTGGCAGCGTACTAACTTGAAGTGCTATTAGGACTCCCGGTAAAGTAGTGCTATATGACGTCAGCAGAGTATAACCACGGTAGCCCACTGGTACCGACACTTAGCGAGGGTTGTGTTCCACGAAGACATGACATCACGGCATCGTCAATGTCCAGACATGACTTTTAACTATAAATCTCTTTTAATTTTTGCGAAACACATGCATTCGACAATGTCACTTGATAGAGGATCGTCATGTCAGCCACACACTCAGTCCCGTGACCGGCATCTGTGGTTGGGGCGATCACAGGAGCAGACTAACAGCTGACAGGCCCCCACTCTTGTCTACTGTGGGCGATAGTGAGCAGGTCCTGTACACGACGACCTATCCAGTCTTTCTCATTCATCTTCTGGACACGACAGGGTGTGGTCCCGGGTCACGTGGCCACAGAAGACCAGCTTACGTCAACTGACTGTTAAAAGTAGAGGTTCCTGGTTTTCTACGATTGTGGCCATCTTGTTTCCTACAAAGTCGTTGGTTCTGTGTCTTTAAAAAGGTTTGCAAGTTGTTGGGTTTTGCATCTTCTCCAAATCAAAGGGAATTCGGGGAATCGGGGAATGTTTGAGAGTCGGTTCGCGTTAAGATTCAGGTTCATTAGAACAAGGTCATGGTCGTTACTGATGTCAGAGACTCGGTACTTCTTTGCTTTGGCCTTGTTGATGCTGGATTTAAAGCGAGTCGGCAGCAGGATATAGTCCATTGAATTATGGACTAATTCGTATGGTCAGTATTTCGTGGCCGTCCTTGATTTCCTGTACAGGTGTAAGGTGCTGGCAAAGGTGAGTGGCTCTGTAAAAAGTCTGTCCCCTGTCGGCTGTTCCACGAGTCCAGACTTGCCCACCGTTCCTGCCCACTGCTGGCACGCGTCTAGACATTGGTATCACAGTCACTGAGTACAACGAGGATGTCCGTTTTTAAAACAACCCGCATCACCGAAAACATCACACGATTGAAAACGCGACCTTTACTAGAATATGAAATATTCACCTTGAATTTAGAGACAGGATGAAGAATCACCCAGATAAAAGTGAACACACATACATTGGTGTGAGCCACATTGTGCAATGGCTTCTGTGGATGCCTGTATTCTGATCATGTGTGACATTAATACTGTGAGGTAAAAATCACTCATTACATGACAATCTTGTATGTCACACCATGCATGGAGCCATCTAACTGACAGGATAGTGTCATGGAGTGAACACCTTCCAGCAGCCAGGACCAAGCCAGGTGTGGGCTGAGCTGTGTGCACGACATTCACTGTCGCGACATTAGCAGCAGTTTCATTGTCATCATGAGCCGACAGTTTACTGGCAGCACAGCTCCGTCTGGTGGGGATGCATTGCCCACGCAAACATTCTCCATCCTTTTGTTATTCTTGACCAGACCGCTGTAACAACCGGTAACAGGTGATGTCCACAAGGACCCTTCTGGGTGTGTAAATAATATTGTGAGCGCGCGTCTTCCTTTCCAACGTCCAATCTTTCCACAGAAAGTTTCTGTCTCGTTCACAGAAAAACCCTGGATGTGTCAGAGATGACTGGCCTCAACTACAAATAATCCAGAAGCCTTTATTAAATAAGCGCAGGTCGGCAAAACATGTATAGACCGATACATACCGATGTGTTTACCTAAGTATACCGAATAGCTGGCCTTATAGTTTAACAATACGCCACTGGAAGCCTTAAAGCCAACGTTTATTCCAGGCAAGAGGTCGACCTTTAGAATGGCCGTCTCTAAATGCTGCCTTCAAACATGGATATTTGTTATACTTAAAATAGAAAACAATATAATGCATTACTTGCACATTAAATGTTTGAAATCCAGGAATGTCACAAAACAAACTCCGGTAAATACCGTTGACTGCTGATGGCGGGCTAGTCACGCCTGTAATATATAATAACAAGCATATAAAGGTCTCCTACTATTAACTGCGACTCGCGCAATACAACGCGTGGTTACATACACAGTCCCAACCTTCTGTGCACGACTAACTCGCGGCCTGTCTTTTGTCGGATGTAAGCTAGACATGTCTTGTAAACACGCCTGACAGTCAATACAACCTTTTAAAAACCAAAATGCTTGCTGTGCGCTTTCACATGGTGTTATTATTATGTGTTATTTTATACTCGATTATTATCAAAAACATATTTGTCTCGCGGCAAACATATAGTGGACGACCTCGTGCGAGCTTTTTTATCATGTTTATGTTTATGTTTATGTTTATACTTAAAAGTAGCAGAAATGATTCACAAGCATTCTCTCGTGAGTTTTGCTTTACATATAACAGTTGGGAAAAAGTCTAATTAAAAGTTTGGATTATAAAACTCGAGATATTGGAAACTCCTTTTCTAGACTTTTTTTTCGAAAATTCTCCTTTTAAAATATATATACTGATATTTTACTTCTGTTGTATTGCAAAACAAAATTTTGAAAACCGTCAATGTAAACTCGCGCTGCTTCCAAATGGCGGACCTCCTGGAAGCTGTCAATAACTAGTCCACACCTGAGTTACAGCAAAATTCATTATAAAGGGATATACTGGCATCACTTGAAGAACATCTGGCTACTACAACCTCAACACATCATTAACACAATGATTTCCATCAGCTCGCTTGAAGACTTATCTAAAGCAGCAAACGTCGTTTAGATGTCAGTCCGGCACGGGTGGTTTAACAACTGTTAACAACACACAACAACACGATTACCTTAGGCTGCCCACATCACCTTCAGTTCATTGTGGAGCTGCTCAGCACTTTACAGACTACAGGACAAATACTCGTGTGTACACAACTCAACACCTCGCTCTCAGGGAAGGGAGGTGACCGCCAGAGGGCAAGCGCCTGATGGGGACCCGCACTAACAAGAAAGAGAATATTGTTGAGCATTTACAATGACAGCACTGTTGAGCAGTTAGAAAGAACATTGCTGAGCATAGACAGAACATTCTTACTGTCAAGAACACTGTTGACTATTTCAAGAGAATGTGGAGCATCCCCGATGAGACCTCTGTAGGGGTAGCGCGTCGGCAGACGTCCAGACAGAGAGCATCCAGTTCAAGATCACACTACTATTATATGTTAGAACAAAGTATAACTTTTTTTACTTGAAGATTTGCTAAAGCAACCTAGCATCAAATTATATATAGTGTGAATGTATCAACGTTCGTCATCAAAAAGACACTTTTTATTCCTCGTTCCACGAGCAGTTATTTACACGATTGACCAGTTTTACAAAAATAAAGCGCGGGGTTATGTGGAATCTGTCAGTTTCCTGTAGTGGATGTCTAAGGACATCGGGAGGGGCGAGTGACGTCTGGGTTTAGTTGTGTGAGTTGACCAGTGGCTCACCAGTGGCACCCACAATGTCCTGGCCAGTGGGAGTAGGGATGGCGAGACCCTAGCACCTCCCTTGTAAACAGATGAATAGTAGGTGAGGTTCTGTTAACGCCTCAATGCTATTTATACAAAGTATGTACCGCTGTCATCCCTGCATGTCCTCAGCGAAGAAACTGGAATTAACTTCCATAACGCTTCGTTGCATTTTATATATAATCCATGTTGTCAACCTCTAGCTAATGCATCTGCACTGATTCCCCTTTTTTCTGACTGGACAGGAAAACAAAAGAAAATGTTAAGTACATTACATCGCGGTATAGAAGCCTTTCCTCCGATTAAAATCAATTAACATAAGATATAATATTTGCTATCGTTTGGATTAGTTGGTCCGTTTGTTCGTTTGTGCAATCATGCCTCGTCTGTTTACTTCATTACTCTCATTGCTATTGTTTTCCTATAAATGAATCAAAGCCACTCCTACCGCACGATTTAATGAGATAGTGACAAAGTCACGTGACTCACGTCCAAGTCCGTCCCACGGCCGCTGGCACACCCTGACGTAGACAACGTCGTGTCACGCATGGTGTCAGAGGACAGCCCGAACAACAGAGATAATGGCGGAAGTCCTGGATTTCGTCTCCCAATATAATCGCAGTTCTTCACACGCGGCTTGTCGCCATTGCACACAACACAGAACACGTTTTGGCGCAGCCTGCTGTCGGGAATCGTGACACGGTAAATGTCGGATAGCTTCAGACAATCGTCTTTACTGTTCCTGTCGTAGGCCTCCCACCTGCCTGTTGCGTTACAGGTAGAGATCACTTTTGACAAATAACTGGCTGTATGTCCACACTTCAAAAGATTTGCATCTTCCAGTGGGATGTGCTGTACATTACAGGTCGTGTGACTACCTGCCGAGGCCAGACGAAGAAGGTCAACTTCTGACATTGCTGTGTACACGTACTGAAAACTTTACACGACACCTCTCGTGTCCATGTCACCAGTGAGGTGGCCCGGTGACATGCGGCGCAGTCCTTGTTCCTGAAGGTTCTCTTGGTCTTCACGTCGGTCACGAGGCGAGTCATGGTCCAGTCGCTCACACCTTCTTCACAGTTCTTCTTGACATCATCTGATACCCAGGAGTCTGGACAACTAACAATAACTACAAGCTTCTTCGCGACGCATCCTAAAAGATATATTGGAGTAAACATGTAGAGACTTTCAGAGCAGCACCGATCAGACAAGGAATTACAAACGCCATCACAATGGCAAGGGAAGCAACCCATCAGTTTACACTTCGGGATACGCATGGTGCGAGTCTTCACGGGCAAGTAAGAAAGCCCGTCCCACAGTAACAGGTCAGTGATTTTTGGACTGTCGTAAATCTGGTCACAGTAAACGTCTAAATACTCTTCCGGTGACTGAGAAGTTTCCTTCCACGTGTAATTTTCCACAGAAATCTCAGTAAAGGTCGTCAGCATCCCTTGTCTGGCTACACCTGTGGTAACGGCTGTCCCCTCACTGACCTCAGAAGCTCGATTTGTCAGCAAAGAAGTGCCATTGCAACTAGATGACCCCAGACTACAGTCGCCATGGACCACCAAACACCACACAGACAGAAAGACGAGGACTAACAGAGCGGAGACCCGTGAAGTGCAAAGCCTCATAGTAAAGGACACCCCGAGCATCTTCAAGTCTCTCTGATCGCTGTTGAAAACACCGGAAGAAATGTGGGCAGGTCGCTCTTTCCCAGAGAATATATAGCAAACGGGAAAATTTCCTACAACGTAAAAAATATTGAAATTGTTTCTTCATTAACTTATCTTACGCCAAACATAAAAATTATGCCTGATTATAGTCCCTCTAGAGTTTTTGTTTCAAAACTATTTCTTGCCGGTGTGATAGTAGGTTACTCTGGGTGTGATCACGCTCTCGAACTGTTGTTTTTTTTTCGTGCCTGCGTACATTTCTTTAAAAACTAAATGTTCTTTTTTTGCCTTGTTCATTCATAAAGGCACACGCGCGCACACATACACAGACACATTCATATAATTACACGCATTCAGCCCGAGAGACCTAGTGACAAACTGTTATAATTACCTGTTCTGCGCCTGGATATCTGATTATCTGACCAGGAATAGTGTTGAAAACTTTGTTAATTTACCCTATTGTTCAGTTTTCTGTCCGAAGAACAAGTCGGAAAATTAAGCATACCATAATATTATGCAGAATAATAATCTAAGACTTTATGTTTAATGCTTTCCTATTAGTTATAAACTATGATGTAGATTTAGAGAATTTGCGGATCATTGTCCGGAAGTAATGTCTCTGTAATTTCTGATCTTACAGCATTAATTAAAGACCAAGTTATACTAAGTACTGGGTAACTTATTTTACTGGAGCTGTAAAAAACAATCTTGATCTTCACCGACGACAGCAGCCCTTCCCTGACGACTTGTTTATTAAAATGACAGTCACGATCACGCCCTCAGTGGTACCGTCCTATTAATTACTTACTAGACTGGTAGTTGAACACTAATGAATCCAGAGACATACCTACATCAATGGTTTGGATAATTTGTCACGTTTCCCTCCCCCACCGGCAAGAGGACAAACACACTGATAATATGCAATTATTTCTTGTCGCCAATAATACTATGTTGCTGTTTAGTGGAGGATCTCGCGGTATCGACTCGTACAGGGTTGACTCGGTACAGGTTTGCAGAACTCACGAGGAAACAAACACATAAAGGAAATGGACGTTTATGTCCTGCAGAAAGTGGCCACCGTTTGCTTTGGTTTGCTGACCCAGTAGTACAAGACCCTGTGACCACTGACCTCTAACAGCATGGAGCAGCAAAGAGGTGGACGGGTTACCGCGCGGCAGGCAGTTCGATTTGCAAGATTCTTAACTCCCTTCCGCTACCTGCCACCCACCTGACTATCACTACACATCTACCTGCGGGAACACTGACGAACCTGGGAACAACAACAAAAGAAAGTAAGTAGCTTGTATTCTGTCTCTGCCCGCCTGTCGTCATCCTCAGTCGGCAACTCTCCTCTGTCAGCGCGAGTGAGCGCGCATTGATTTAACAGCGGGGCGAGGATACACGGCCACCCGCCATTGCAGGCTGAAATGTGGCTAGCCTTGTAATCAGTGAGGTAGACTTTAGAGCAAGAGCTCCAGATATACCAGGGACTGCGACCAGAACTCTTTCCCTGTCCACCCATCCGATGGTCACCTCATGTACCCGAGATTGCTAGCGATGCAGAAAGTGAACCGCTACCTTCTGTATTTTATGCCCTATAAACGGTCTACCACTTCTAGTTTGTTGCCATTGGGAACCCTTTTCCTGTACGGAAATCTGACAGAAGAGCTGAGGTCTACGTTTCTCTACTTTGACCCATAATGCCTGGACCGGAAGGCACGTGGTTTTATAACTGTGTGACGCAATATACTTTATCCAGATGACTCAACTGTGAATAATAATCCTAAAGTTAATTAGCATAGTGCAATATTCGGCCAACAGGTCAGTTCATCTTTAGTGTCCACTGCAACTCAGTTAAGGTCGTAGACAATTGAAGAAGGTACATCCGCGCGAGCCCCTAGCCAGCTAATGTCGTTTTCACCTGATTAATACTCAAGTATGGATCTGTAAATACAATAGAAATACAACAGATTTTAGTCCATTGACAAAGGTTTCCTTAGCTGACCGCGAACGCCAACCTTCAGAAATTAAAAAAAAAGAAAACCTCACCGCCTTCCTTGTCAGCACACCGCGCCATCTTTGAGGGTTAGGGTTAAGGTTAGGTTAAGGTTAGGGTTACGTTTAGGAGGTTAAGGTTAGGTTAAGAACCGCTGCCCTAGGGGCACGCGTTGATAATCTCTGTCTTTACTTGCTTGTGTGGGAGGGCTGGTGTCCTGACATAAAGTTCAGTAGAGACCTCTTCACTTGCGGTGGTATGTTCAGGTAAAGATGATGGATGAGTCGATTCAGTTGATCTCTTCAAACTGGTCTTCTTTGTCCTGCATCGTTTTGCTTAGTATTGCCGACATTTGAAGTCATTTTCACTGCTTGTGTGGATATGTTCCAGCCTGACACAGTCTCGTAGGTCCCCCTGACTGATGGGTCGCTCACTGCTTTTTCTCTGTCATACTACGAAGGCCAAAGTATAACCCTTGTGTATCCCGGGTGCGAAGAGGCTGGAAATGCCCTAAGGGATACCGCACGTTCGCTTCCCCTTGTTGGACTTCGTTTCGGGTAGGGAACATTAGGAACGAACCGATGGGATGTTTGTCGATCGGCTCATAAAGGTAACTCCTCATCGATCCCTCAACACTTCAAGTGTGTGTGTGTGGGGGGGTCATTCGTTACCATGATCTTGTAGGGATGTCAGAACTTGACATCAAATCACAACTGGCACCCCAGGGTGTCATCCTAAAGAAGGACGGCAAATCTATTCTTACAAATACTCTTTTCTGAACTTTCTTTTTTCCCAAAATACCTGACTTCATTGAGGCTGGATATTTACTGGTCAAAATATCTTTGTTTATCCAGACGGACATGACATGAGTAACTTCTGAGGGGCCTGTCTCAGTCTGTCAGGCTATGTCCTCCTCCTCCTCTTCCTTCTCCTCCTCGTCCTCCTACTAGCTAACCCAATCGTCACAAAAATCTCAAACCAACATAAGCATCACAAAAATCACCTTCCTAAGTCAGAAACACTGCACGCCAACACGCACGCAACACAAAATCATCAAGGAACAAGAATACCGCACCGCAGACAGAAAAGAACACAAAAACAAAACCAGTCACCAGACATACCCTCTACTCAGCAGCAAACATCTGGACTACCACAGAAGCAGCATCAATCCCTGTTTCTAACCGCTTAGTGAAGGCAAATGCCGGTCCGGCGCTCAGAGAGACAATGCCCAACTGACAGTCTGTAAACTTTGTGTGAATATAGTTTCTGTTTGCGAACTGCACATCAGTTTGAGATAAGAGAGTTCATTTCCGTGTTATGGACCTGTCCGTGCCTCCGTGTTTTGTTTTGTTTTGTTTGTTTTTGTTTTTTGTTACATTAAACAGTGATGACAAGTACATGTCAAATTATGTTCACCCCCTAAAGTAAGGTGACCAGACGTTTACGTTCCGATATGGTTTCAAGAAGCCGGAAAAAATTTTTCTGGACATGACATTGGGCGTCCCGCACTATTACAAGAGGTCAAAAGCGGGACTTACGTCTGGCTTTAGTGTATCCTGCATATCTTGGTGTAGCCTTGTGATCCTCTAAAATAAAAGCAGGCGGAATACGTGGCTATGGTGGCTTTAGTGACTGGATGAATCCATCTGTTGAGGAGATGGGTGGCACGAAAGTAAACACATTTTCAAGCCATCCTCCTTTGTCTAACTTGTTGATTAACCTTCTGTGCTTCCTGGAGTAGAGTGGCGCTGCTAAAATTTGAAAACGAGGCTCTGTCTGCGTCACTTCCTGTCTGTGTTGCTTCCTGTGACTCCAGCTAGACGCCATGACTGCTGGGTCTTAGTAATAAGCAAGAAGTGGTGTGAAATGTTGGTTTGTATGGCTTTTGATAGCAGATAACAAGATTTAAAAGTCGAACGCTGCTCGATAGTAAAACAACACGACACTCATTTAAAGACATTTATTTCGTCTGCTTGAACTGAGATATAGTTGATATAATTTATAATACAACAAATACAGTTACAGTCTATTCAAAGATAAATGTTCTCAATGATACACATCGTACCTACAGCATAAGCACAACAATACCGTTCTGAATATTAGTGGCTGTAGTTTCCTGTAGGATACAAAGTAATAAGCGTGTATAATCTTTGGTGTACCGTTACAAAACGTAGGCGAGTCAGTATTTTTGTACTAATAAAAATAAAGTAACGATACTCAGCAAAAATAACCCTTTATTATAATTATAGAATGTGTTTGTGTGTACATAGAAATAAAAATAAATGCCTATATTGATAAGAGTTTATTAATGCATCAAATGTAATTTTTATAAAGCGTATTAAACATATTTCATATTTAAATGACCCGATATTCTTTAGATATGTTGATCTAATTATTTTGAAATGGCAGGGTTATTTGAAATAACAAATAAAGGTCCTATGGAAAGTATAACATTTTTCTGATGACACCGTGGACAACACATGGACACTGATGATAGCCTGTAGCTTGTCTCTACTCTAACAGCTTCGCTCACTTTCTACGCTAACGATATTTCATGTTTGCTGATGTGTGTTCGTGTCTCCACTTTAATTAGTAGAATTAGGTGTTCTATACACACAAACGTTATTATATTACAATTACATGTCACAAAATTACTGCGTCAATACTCAGATAACGCAAGGAACATCTCACTATAAGCAAAAAGGTAGGATGAGAAGGTCCTATTGAGGGTCCTATTGTCACAATCCGCACCAGCTACAAAGAATATATCGGGTGAAACAGCTGACTCTGTCAAGAGATGTACGCAGCGAAAGCACTGGATGCCGAGACGGGATCTGAACCAAGGACATTCGCTGTCATAGTGACAAGCAGTGAAGCGCTTCCTACTAAAGACGATGACTGTTGTGATAAGAGTCATTACGGGACCTGCTACAGGTGTGGAACATTCCATCCATGGCAAGCTGTAGCGGTGGTCAGGAATCGTCTCAGGCTGTCACAAGAGACCTTTAGACAGAAGTCTGACAGTGTCATCCTAGTCTTACTCTGCAGCCAAACACGTGGTGTCGCTGACATCGCTCGTGCAATCTGGCAGTAGAAGGAACAGGCGATATTGTTGAGTCCCACAGACCTTCTGATGAGTAAAGAGCGGAATTGTTTAATTAAAGACAGGGACAGCCAGTGACGATTGCCGGACTTCAGTTCTCGCCCTTGTAGTGGGGAGTAGAGACCACATAGTGAGCGGGGTGACAACTCTTACCGGTAAAAACTTTCCCCCTGCTCTCCCTGTCTGACAAACAAACTGTAATAACCAACGACATAGAACCAGGCTAGCATCTGGTCACGTGACTGCAGATAGTGTAAGAATGTAGACACATTAGCATTGCCTTATTGTAGACAGTAAACGTGTTTAAACATTAGCAGTAAAATGAAAAAGGAAAGTTATCAGTCTGCACGTTGAACCTTTTAAGTCTGAAGTTAAATACAAAAGTCAAAACAAATAAGATAACCAATGGTAAAGTTTCATAAATGAAACATGAGTCACAGATAAACGATCAAATTTACCTCAGTTACAAATAGAGATTAACATTTCAAATACTTATCAAACTTTGACTGAGCTCCCTTTTGCTTAGTTATGTGTAAATAATAAAAATTCCTATCTTAGTTCATCTTTACAGACGTTTTCAGTTCCTTATCGGATATAAGGACTGCAGTCTGTAAATAGCTTTTTTTCCTGTACTAAGATATTTACTATTTTCGGACATCAACATTAGTAGACGTTATCCTTGTCATTATCTCATCTTTATGAACCCTAGGTTTTTGTTGTCTAATTTTCGTTTTTCTTCTTCCGTCATATTTTCTCCTAGGATGGAGGTAATTCATCCTGTAAGCTAACCCATCAAGGATGCCCAAACAACAATCTGAATATGCTTTTCAGACTACGATTTTTGCTCCAAGTTGTGAATAGTAGACACAACGGTTGACGAGAGTTTGTCGGTTGTCGACTGTGTGTTCGACGTGACGTCACTATAGTATCCAAGACGTGCGTACAGCAGATGCGCACGCGCCGAGTAGTGACATAAGACATTAACAGAAGAACTCCTTGCCCGCCATTAGCTAGGATAGACAGACCGCGCAGCCAGTCCAGATCAAGACCTTCTGACAGGAGCGACAACGTCCACATGACGCCGGTAAGCATCGACAGGCGCGCGCACACCCACACGTGCTGGTGGGTCTCCTGTCTGGAGTCCGAGTGTGGCTTCAGTTTCTTCACCTCGTGGATTCGCCTGAGTGTCAGCAAGAACAGCACCAGGTTGAGCACCACAATGACAGACAGTGGCAGCACCATGGCCGTTCCCACCAGCAGCTGCGAGCTCAGGAAACAAGACTCGCTGCTGTAGCCGATAGACTCGCCTTTCGATTGCACGTACGAGACAGCGACTACTAGCGCCACCACGACAGCCGGAAGTGCGATGGACACCGCGATGTTTTGCGTGTTTTCCAGATCAGCGACCTGGACTCGTGGCGAGTTTTGGCAGAGAACACCTGGAACATGTGCATGGAACACACGACCATCCAGCAGAAGACGCTCAGCCAAGCCTCGTGAACTAATATCCCCAGGGCCTGGCACCACACTCCAGAGGTCTGAAGGTTTGACGCCAGCATCAGCGCCACCTGCGCGACGAAGAGAGCGGCGCACGTGCCCATCACGTTTAGCCCCGGCTGCGTGCGCAGTGCCGGAAGTAAGGCGTAGACAACGAATGTGAGGACCACGCAGAGAATAGACATGGGGATGGCGATCCAGGACAGGAGGTGTTGCCACAGCGGGGAGGACCTGACCTTAGGGACATGCTTGAGGGCTTCTAATGTTTCTATGCACACGTTGAGCACCTCGTTGTCCTCCAGCCTCACGTACAACAGTCTGTCTAACTCCGCCTCCTCATGTTCACTAACCACGACCAGTCGTTTCTGGCCATCTGCCCCCTCCCTTATCATGAATTCGTCCCTCGAGAGTTGGAGGAAGGCGCATAAAAGCAAGGGGCTCATTTTTATTTTCAAGGGTTCTGGAATGGTTCTTTTAATTGCGAAGAATTCTCGAACGTCGGAAAAATTATTTGTTGAAGGAGGGCCTTTCACCAATGCGTATACAAGCCTTATTCTTCGTGTTTCCGCTACATACGGGCCTTTTAACGCGTCTTGAGCCCATGTGCTATAACCATTTTTGTAGATAGTCACATTTTTTTCAACTGTCGTGGTGTTTTGGGACGATTCTAGATCGATGTGCTGAATGAGAATTACTTTCTCCTTAAAATCTAACCTCTGCACAATCCAATTATCAATGAGGAGATTCTGAACTAAGAAACCCTCTGCAATGTCTCTTTTTATCTCCCTTGACGCTGTTATGTCCCCTGTAAGCATTATTTTGACTATCTTTGCTTGATCTGTACAGTTAGAAAAAAATAACTCTAAAGTGATCGTGAAGACGTATTCATAAGCATAGTTTTGTGTTTTGTTTTCAAGTTGCCGTTGAAGTTGCAGCACCAGCTCCTCCAAATGACTCTTTCCTGGATGTATTCAAGGCGAGTTCCGTGGTGGGAACGAGGTTGATGTTCAGCTTGTAAATCAGGCCCCGGATATTCGCCAGCCCGTGCTGCACGTGCTGTTCTCCGCGTCCAACAACTTGCCGGCCGGGCAGGTCAGGTTGCGACACACGCCCTGCGGAAGAAAACCTGAGGTCAGTGACACAAGTTCTCACAAATTTATTACATTTCGTAGACTGACGATGGATCAGTAATGAGCCAAGAGATAGACCATGATAGTACTAGCAGAACAACGGTCGACCAGTAATAAACCAAGAGATAACTATGATAATGCTAGCACAGTCACACCTTACCTGATGCTATTAACTCCGTGTGTGTGTGTGTGTGCTTACCTTTAGTTGTTCTTTTGTTATGCTTGTTTCTCAGGAAATAAAATCCATGTAGCCACTTCACTAAACTCCTACCTTTTCCCTTCCATGCGAAACAAAGATGACGACAACTACACTTCAAGAGAGCTAGTTGCTTATCTCAAGGTTGACTTGTTTTGTAATCTCAGAATTGTGTACGTTACTAAATTTTTGGTAGTCGTTGGAATAATAACGAGATATTTACTCCAGACACCTGTGGCTGGGGACAGACTGACAGGGTTCCCCCACTCTTGTCGACTGTGGGCGATAGTCAGCAGGTCCTGTACACGACGACCAGTCCAGTTTTTGACATTCGTCAGTCAGTTCTTCCTCTGGTCACCGTGGCGTCGACTTCCCTCCAGGGTGCCTTGAAGGGGTTCCCAGTCACTTAATCCCCAGACACTTCATCCCCGACACTTAATCCCCTAGACTTTTAATCCCTAAGCACTTAATCCCCAGACACTTAATCCCTAAACTAAATCCTTAACTATAAAAATTATGAAGTCAGCGAAAAATTTAATTAAAATTCAAATAATTCAAATTCAAATCATGCTATTAACTTCAACGTCATTTGAACATCTACAACATTAGTTAAAGTTCATATAAGCTAGTAAATTTAATGTTCTTCAACAATATGATATGAAAATTGTTCTTGAGTGTTCGCGAGGTAGTTGTTGTAAATCAATATGAAAGGTAAGCTAATGATCGGAGGTACAGCATGGTAGAGCCATGAGAACCTATGGAGGTAAGTTGACGTTTACTGCAGAATGACAAGCCCCCGGCGTTGTTGTTCATTCAGTCATCTTCTCCTTCATTTTTCTCACTGCATTGTTTGCCATCGCCTTCTCTCTGCTTGATTATTTCATTTCCAACTGTCACTAACGTGACCAGACACTTGAGTGATTGATGCTTGATACATCTCCAGTTCAGGTTTCCGTTTAGCGCCTTCTTCTTGAGCCAGAGTTCATATCCATCATGAACTAGTATAGATCGACCTTTACTCCTTATTGTGAACTCCAAAGGCATTTCTCTTACGGTTATAATATTTCAAGTTCACAGAACTGTCGTTCAACGAAGAATAAAAATATCTTACTAACTCAACACTTTTATAGAGGCATTAAACAGTGCTTTATAGAAGAATCAGTGAATAGAAATCACACATCACACATTGCTCTGTACAGGAATAAGTGTGTGTCGATGACGTATTCTAATTCAATGCTTTGAAAGAAGCATTACATAATGCTTTATAAAGGATTAAGTGTCGGGGATTAAGTGTCGGGATTAAGTGTCGGGGATGAAGTGTCTGGGGATTAAGTGTCTGGGGATTAAGTGACTGGACACCCCTTGAAGGACAGTCTTCGACAGGGTGTCGTCCAAGTCACATGACCAAAGAAGACCACATGGACACTACCAGGGATTAGTACAGGTTAAACTTGGTGGTGAACCTTATCTTATGGCTATGCCAGCTCCTATCTGGTCTATACATTGTCGCTATTGCCGTCGTGATCCTGAAGAGGATATCTTGATTGAAGCATCCTTCTTTGGAGATAGTAGCTCAGGCATTTGAAGCTGCTTTATCTTCGAGCTGTACCCCTTTCATGTATATCTCTACATTGACGCTGCCATTGACCATAACTTTGCTATTTTCAGTGCTGGTGTTTATTCCATATGCATTTCAACTGTCAGTCTGTCGGTGAGGTCTTGTAGTTCTTAGTCAGTGCCTCTTAACAGGTCTTTGTCCTCCGCAAAGTGTAGGCACCAACGGAAACAGAAGTGTGATGGTTGTGGAGAGCTTCGAGCATGATGTTCTCCAAGAAGATATTAAACAACACCGGTGATAGGGATCATCCTTGACCTTGTGCCAGACTCTTTTAAATACCTTTTTAAAGCTAATGAAGTTGTTGTAAAGGTTCCGGCGATGCTGAAGATGCTTTTCTACGAGAATGCGACAGTTGAAGATCTGCTTAACTGTTCTTCTACGTGGTCTGAAGCCAGCCTGTTCTTTTGCTAGCAGCTCTTCTGTGAAGGTTGTAATGTGGTTCTCGATCCATTTCTCCCTAGTTGCCTTCATCCCTTTCTAAATGGTAGCTGCTTCTTTTCTCTCTTAAAGACCCTCCTATGATCACAGAGGTCTAGGATATCTTTCATGACCCATGGCTGGTTTTTGTTTTCTTGATCGCCCTATAACCTCTTGGGGTATTGATAGTAGCCCCTCTTTGATGTTTCCAGCGAGGGTGTCTACATCACATTCCACAGGTTCAGTGACGCAAAGTTTTCTTCAACTGTGGCCTTGAAGACTTCTGCAAAGTTTGGGTCTTGCAACTTCCACAAATAAAAGCGAAGTGGGGAATGTTTGAGAATCTCGTCGCTTTCAGGTTCGATGTCATGGTCGCTACCTATGTCAGTGACTGGGTAATCACTGGCTTTGTTGATGCTGGATTTCAAGCATCTCGGCATCATGATATGGACCAATCTGTCTGAGGAGTGCCACGTGGCCGTCCGTGATTTCTTGTGGGGATGTAAGGTGTTGGCTATGGTGATTATCTGGCTGTGCGCAAATTCTAAGAGTGTAATGCCCGTGTCATTGGTTTCACCAAGGCCAAGTTTGTCCACCGTTTCTGCCCATTGCTGGTAGGCATCTGGGCCGACCTTGGTGCTTCAGTCACCATGCAACGTGTGTGTCCTTTTTCAAAACTGCCTTTACAACTTTGTCCAGTTGTTGGTAAAACTCTTCCACTTCGTTGTATCCATACGTGGAAGCTAGAGCATATACTTGGACAAGGATGACATTGTGGGGTTTAGCTGAGTCCCGTATGGAGCTCAGCAGGATACAAGCGTACAGCTGATGACGGCTCCGGCCACCTTGTGCTCGAAGAAGTCCACACCGACTCATGTCTGGCGTCTTCTTCAGACAAAGCCAGCCCTAGTTTGGACACATGCTTGAAGCGACATATTACCAGTCACGTTTGAAACGAGAAACAAGGGCGAACTTTCTTCTGTCTGATTTCTTGGTTCATCAAGGCTAGAATTTGATTGTAATACATACTGCCTAACCAGACATTTTCCCGAAATGCACTGAGACCTCTCCTGACCTCTGCAGCGGTCAGTTACGACCGGCAGCCAGAAGTAGCTGGCCGGACAGCGGGCCGGTCACACTGCTTGATGGAGCAGACAGGGGCTGTTTGGCTACTTTTACTAGCAAGTCTTCCGGTGCTGTTGCTGCAGAGATGCTGAAAGTCATCGCAGACCCTCGCGACTTCCCACGGCACACAGAGGCTGTCGTTAGTGTGATCGAATCACTTGGGATGAAAATACAAGTGGAGTTTTCTTGCACTTAGTCAGAGCATGTTAACCAAACTTTAATGATGCTGCTCACCTTATTAACACGAATATTGATGCGCTATTCCAAGTTCAACGAGGGACTTCGCCAGTAAATGAAAAAAAATTGTCATAGAAGTTAAAGAAAAAGCCAATCATGGATCGATAACGAATGTAAGAAAAAAAGGAAATAGGTGAGTCATGTGCTTGCGGGGGTTGAAAAGAAAGAAAACAACAGCGGTCACTGAACTTCTTTATACAATGAACAGAAACCTCTACAAAGCGTTTATAAAAATGAAGAATGACAAATATAAAAAATTGTACCGAAGAAACACTTGACAATAACAAGCCAACTCAAAATTAAATTAGTAAAAACGAATGGTTCAACTATTGTTTAAAAGTGTTTAACGATCTCCCGGTTGTACACCAAGATAAATATTTACAGACTGACAGACTGATCTTAATACCCCTGAAAGTAGTTTTCTTTTATCACTTCCATAATTCGTTTAGATCCTCTTTTACTTATGTCATCACCTGTACAACTCAAGCAATGCCAACATTACACCTGCTTCAGTCAGATACAGAGTGGGTGTCTGTAATAACAGTAACAGGCAATAAGTTATCTTCTCATTGCAGCTGTCCAGTCTGCACAGATAGAAATGAAACAGAACTTTATTTGAGGTTGATGTGTCTCGGGCCCCGACAGTCTCGGGTATACTGTTCTTCGAGAGAAATATATACCTTTGACATTTAATAAAGTCCATTGGTCTTTAAGTTAAGGTTCTACTTAGCGGCAGGAACAGGCCGATAACATGTGCTCGACATTTTTAAGGGAATCGGAAAAATGCTGTGTTGCTGTGTGTATTTTTTGTGAATTTTTTATGACAATTACAAGACTTCTTACCACTCCCTGTCATGCGGGTCGATGGCCTGAACAATAATTTGTTTGCTGCTCTCTCTATCTATCTATCTCTATCTATCTATCTCTATCTATCTCTCTCGCTCGCTCTCACTCTCGCTCGCTCTCTCTCTGTCTGTCTTGCTCGCTCTTTATCTGATTATATGTAGTATTTTAGTCTCCATATAGATGTGCTCTAATAATAATACACTGTACAGTTATCTGCTCTATGTATCAAACATGTTGCAACATATCTTTATGTAGTGCATTAGAAATGTATAATGTCAGTTGATGTCACCCTTCTGTTACGGGCCGATGGCCTAAACAATATAATATTTGATTATATTCTAATTATATTCAACTTGCAAGTACATCGTGTTAACACAATGAACAGAAACTAGGCGTTGATATGTTTCTAGAGTTCACAACATGTCATAGTTCCCCTGTAAACATCTCTCAGGCATCTCTCTCCGGTGGCTGTTTGGGAATTTTTCTTCCCTTGTTATTTCATTCTGGTTTTGTCACAATTCCTGGTTTCGCTCGCACTCAACAGCACACCAGTCACCAGACTGCTTCCATCTGTTTCTTAAACCAGGTGGACTGAGGAGCTGACTCACATTCGTGACGAAAAGAGAAACCCTTTGATTATAGTTAAGCCCTGTGCTTTACATGCAAGGTCTGAAGGATTCACAGTTTTCTGAGTATCCATTTCTCTCAGGCCAACAACAATTTTTCTGGAAAAGAGTTGTTTACTTTTGCAATAGCGGGAAAGCTTGCCACATCAATAAACATGGCAGAGCACACCCTTGTCAGGTGAGTAACAGGCCCTGGGTAGTAAACATCGTGTTCAGGCTATAGTCTGGCCATCTCAAGTCACCGCTAGACGGCTCTGGCGTCGCCACCTCACCAGCACAGTTCCAGACTACAGTCGTTAACTTCTTTTCATGACATCGCCATGTTGGTCGTTCCCAGGTCCTAAGTCCGCTGTGTCTGCTGGGTCAAATGTCAGAAATGTCAAAGGTCTGTGTCTGTGGCATGACTAGGACATCTGTTGGCCCTCGTGGCCTGCTCCAGCCGATCACGTGGTGTGAATGGCGGCGCTGTTTGCTGTTTGTCGTGACGTCATTGTCTTTGGTCCCCTGAATGCCTCGTGTACAACAGACAAGTAAGGGTCATCGTTTGTCATGGAGCATATGGCACTGCAGACTGTCATGTCAGCCCTTGCACACACAAGGGAAACGTCTGTGTAACCATCGAAGACAATCACCTAAATGACTAGACTTTAAAGTTCAGGCATTATAATCATATTAAAATGATTTAATAATTAGAAATGTATAGGATTAAAAGAATGTGTGGCAATCAACATGCAAAAAGTAAAATATCTTTTCACCCTTTTAGCATTTTTTCATCGTCCATCATGTAAGGAGTGCACACCTACTGTTTTTTTAGCTTGAGTGTTAAGTCTCCCTGACTGCAGTCTATCAGATGTTATTTGTGATTTACTTTCATTAGTCAGTCAGCTACACTTTCTCCTTTTTTAATTACTTCGACCATGATTTCTTTTAGTCTTTTGTACAGAATGCAGTTCATCGGCATTTACATACTGCTAAGTGAACATCATTGTTGTTGTTGTTGTTGTTGTTGTTGTTGTTGTTGTTGTTGTTGTTGTTGTTGTTGTTGTACAACACATTGTATTCCTAGTTAGAATTTCAAATACGCATAAAAATTACAGTTGACAATATTCAGTGATACCCCAAGCTGCACCACAGCTAAGAAATGCTATGTCTTACAGCAGTGGGCTCTAATCCAGCAACATAAACTTGCCTTAAAGGTGAAAAATGTGTACTCGACTCACATCCAATCCTTGCCACTGTCCACGATGACACACAGTCAGCTCTCGTGGTTTCTCGTGCTCTGGTCTCGAAACAACACCCAGCAGCAGAGTAAGAGGGGGCAGTGGTGCTGGAGAGTTTTTACCGCCAGGACTCAAAGATGCAGAGGCACACGGAACTGGCTGTGGGTAGTCACCGTTACAAATGGCACAGAAGAGGTTTTGGTACACCTGTCCAGTCCTGTTCTTGACACGGTAAAACAAATCGTCCATTTCTAAACAATATTTCTCGATCTCCTCGTCATACGCCTCCCACCTGCCTGTCACGTTACAGGTGTGGATCACATCTGAGAAGAAGTCAGCCGCGTGTTCACACTTCAAAAGACTCACGTTTTTTGGCGGTAAGAAGTTGATAGTACAAGAAGTGTTAGAAGCTGTTGCCATTGTGATCATTTTGTCCTCAGATGTGGCCGTATAGACATACTGGAAATGTTCACAATGCAGACTTCGTGTCCACACAGCCAGTGAACTGGCGTTGTGACAGGTGGCACAGTTCCGGTTTCTGAAAGTTTTTCCACTTTCCATGTCAGTTCCCGGCTCGGCCAGCAGATGGTTCTCTGGGTTTCGCTCACAGTCCTCCCGTACTGTCGTCTCCTCGTCGCTCCAATGCTCCGGACACTTCATAACAGCAAGGAAGCTGTCCACAAGACATCCCACGTAGCTGACGACTGCAGACGATGTACGAAACGCCAGGGAGCAGCACCGCGTTGACGAGAAGTCACAAGCGCCATCGCAGTCACAGGGGAAGCAATTCATATTGGTGCACAAGGGTTTGCTTCTGGTTGGTGAGACGAGCAAGGGAGTGTTGGCCGTGGTTATGGTCATCTCATACTCATCTATGTTATCATCCACGCATTGCTGAGGACAATACTCTTCTAAATAACCTTCTGGTGTCTGCCTTGTTTTGTTCCAGAAGAAAAAATATTCTTTGTGGTGTGTATCTGATTCAACAGAACTGACATCCATCTCTAATTGTGTAGAACTGACGTCCATGTTTGATGGCGTAGAGACGCCGTTGGTGCATGATCTTGTAAAGGGGAAACTTGTGTTTGAAATTCTGACATTTAGTCCCTGACAATCGTCTAATTGATAACTTTGTCCCGAAATCGACACAACAATGTGAAAAGATAACAGGAAAAAGCACAAATTACGACTGGGCTGAGAAGCCATGATTCTTCCCTCCACATCCACAGTTCTTACCTAGTCAACGACAGACAAACAATCACACATAGCAAAATATCGGCGCTCTGGAAACAGTTCTGTCAGCTCCTTGCCCTGTCATAGTCCCCACCGACCAGTGCTAGTGACAGAACTGTTGTCTACACAGTCCTCTGTTTCTCTTGACGACAGGTTTATTGACTGCCTCCCGCTGTGTCCGACACGGAGGCTCGCTGTCCACACTCGGAGACCTCAGTGGAGGCGTCTGCTTGGTTCCGCCTTTTATCCCCAAACTCGACACCGTGTAAATGGTTCTGTTTAGTGTCGAGCAAACATCGCCGTGAGGCCTCATATTAGCGAAGTTTCTGTCGAAAGTATCTTTAAAACCTCAAATCTGTTCAACTATCTGATCCCCCCGATGGCAAAGCTATTAAAGGACCCGCTGTGGTGTAATTAATTACCGTTACTCGGGAGCTGAACGGCTGTTTGCAAGAGATAATCGATGACATTCTCTTTCTATTTTTAAATTTAGGTGTAAAGGGATTGGTTTTTGGTATTATCGAAAACAAATGTAGACTAAGACAGCCTAATTTTCTCTATAAAAAAAAAATAATAAGTTCTTCCCCCTCCCCTTATGTCGTTATGCTGTGTACTGAACGTTTTTAATGGTGAAGTACAGGATTTTGTGCCTTTCCTCCATTTCTACAAACTCGGCTGGTGTTAGAAAGAATGTTCAAGGTGATAGAAATGGAGGAAAGGTATAAAATTCTGCCAAATGCGTGTATTCATTAATCAAAAATGTTTTGTACTCAACATAGCGACGGTTCTTCAGTTCTTCCCCAGCCATTGAAATATTGAACATTGAGAATGTGTGTGTGAGCGTGCGAGCGTGCATATGCCTGTTAGTATGTTTGCGTGTTAGTAATAGTCTGTGTCAATATGTGTATGTGACTGTAGGTGCGTGTGGAATGTAACAGTGCCAGATATGTGCGCCTGGGGAGGGTTGGCGGGTCTGGGGCTCGGTTGAGACTATGTGTCCCGGCAAATAGTCCTCTGCAAGGCTTCCAGGCCACACTCACCATGGTAACTCTAGTAGCCTCGAATATCTCAGGCTACTCCTTTATATCTCTTCATGGTGGTCATTTTTGAAACCTTTATTGCTCGGATTAAAAGCACCGCACTGCTAAAGACACCGCATACATAGCTTGACCTAATGACCTGACACAGACAACTACTAATTTGAGATAGAATTGAGATAGATATAAACAGAGAGAGAGAAATAGGGAATGGATAAAAGCAGCCGAAAGATTGGCATGGTGCACCTGCTGCTGCTGATGATCTGTCAGGGATAAATGTTTAGAGAGGACATTAAAAGTATCTCATGATTTTCTTCACTGGTCACACAGGTTTGTCTCAAATGAAGCAATAGATCGAAGGTTAACAGCAAAATAACACGGGATGAACCCGAGTAACCTACTTCCTACATACTATGGTGTACAGAGGTACAAGCCAGCCTGACATGTCAAATGCTGGTACAAGACTTACATCGAGTACACGCCCCTGTCCACGCAGACATTTGCTGGTCTCTTGCTTCTCGTGCTCTGTAGGTCTGGACACAACTCCCAGCAGAAGAGTGAGAGGTGGCACCGGTTCACTGGCTATGGACATAAAAGGCTCGTTTGACGGCGAAGACAACGTGAGATGACGACCGTTACAAATGGCACAGAAGAGGTTTTGGTACACCTGTCCACTCATGTCCTTCACACGGTAAAACAGATCATCGATTTCTAAACAATGTTTCTCGATCTCCTCGTCATACGTCGCCCACCTGCCTGTCACGTTACAGGTGTGGATCACACCTGAGAAAAAGTCAGCCGTGTCTTCACACTTCAAAAGACTCACGTTGTCTGGCGGTAAGTAGTTGACAATACAAGAAGTGTCAGAAGCTGTTGCAATTGTGATCATTTCGTCCTCAGATGTGGCCGTATAGACATACTGGAAATGTTCACAATGCAGACTTCGTGTCCACACAGCCAGTGAACTGGCGTTGTGACAGGTGGCGCAGTTCCGGTTTCTGAAAGTTCTTCCACTTTCCATGTCAGTCACCGGCTTTGCCATAATATAACTTTCTAAATCACTTTCGCAGCCTTCTCGCACTGCTCTCTCTTCCTCCGACTGATGTTGTGGACACTTCAGGACGACCAGAAACTGGTTCAGAAGACATCCCATGAAGGTGACGACCTTCAGTGAGGGACGGAAAGCCTTGGAGCAACATCGCGATGAGGAAGGGTCACAAGGTCCTACACAGTGACAAGGGAAGCAATTCATCGGGGTACATGTCGCCTCGTTCAGAGTGTCCTTTGGATGGACGTAGAAGTAGGCAGCCCTGGCCGATGGCGTAGTCTCGTATTCATCACCGCAGCTCTGAGGACACCACTTCGCTAAGTAGTCTTTGGCTTTTTGCGTTTTTCTGTTCCAAAAGCCACCTTCTGCCATCGAGCAGTTTACGTTGTCCAGTAGAAACGGTTTTACTGAAGTGATGTCAGTGTGTGATCGTATGGAACTGTTAAATGTTTGTGGTCTTGTCCAACCGATGTCCACATCTGATCGGGTAGAACTGACGTCGACGCCAGGTGGTAATCCCTGACTAGCGAGAGAGCCACCTCTACCCCAGCTCTCACTCGACTCCAACAAGACACTTTCAAATGTTAAAAGGAGACAAGACACAAGTGTCGTGACAAAGACAGTCATATCTATTCTGTCAGTAAAGATGGATAGACTGTAGTATCGGCAGCGCCCTCTATTTCTCCTGACTCTAACTCAGTCCTCAGTCCTTCCGCTCGACAATCACTTTCCGACGAGGACCAGAGAACAGATGCTACACGGTCTGAGCTGCTTCTCGTTTGTCCACCAAGTCGGTCAGATGGAGCCTCTAGTCATCACCAGTCTATAATTTGAAGTTGTGCTGAAGGCAAACTTTTAATCTTCAGTTGGGCTGAGCAGGCAAGGCACAGTAACAAAACACCATCAAGCCAAACTGCAGTTTAAATATTGCTCGTGACAAACATTCAGTGTACTTTGCTTTCATTTCTCAGTTGAAAGTTGATTGTTAGCGGATTAGAAAATAGGTGCACGTGCTGCTTTCGCAATTTTCGCGTTTCATGGTGTAATAGCAATTCTCTGAAATTCTGTTTATTTTGCATCCCGTGTAGCTACGTTGGTTGACATATTCGGACTTGCCGTCTTGAATACACACCATGTGTTTGAACAATCTTATTTTGTGCCTGTTATCGAAATGTCTCCCTCATCTCACCTGACCCTTAAAACATCCAACAATCAATGTGCGCATGCGTGTCAGGGCTTGAAATGTGAAATCGAACTATTTACATGCTTTTGAGTCGACTGATATGTAATATACTCTGGTCTTTTATTCTAAGAACTTTCTGAGGGATTAGCGAAATTTTATACAGAAATATATACTTGTATTTTCTACACAAATATCAACCCAAAAATAAAGTTATCAAATAATGTACTCGGGGCAATATACGAACTATTTCTGCTACCCCGATACACTGAATTTTTCTTACTTAGATTCTTTACCAATGAACTATGGTCTATGTGTGGAAATTTACAAACACACTTTGCTTCATTTGTGGCATTGGGCTTCAAATACTGAAGACAACTACGGTCAATGAAAAATAATGTTGTGATTCATGGGCTATGGACAACAAATACAAATGCTATGAAACGCTGACATTAGAATCGCATACTGTATTGAAAATAATATTCGTTATCTTCCAAAAGAATCTGTAATATTCACTTTACAATGCACCATTGTAACCAAACTGACAATAATGGAATGTTCAATTATATGTAGGTATAGCGAAGGGGTAAACATCCACCTCGTTTGAGATAAGGCCACGGGAAAGTCAAAAGGTCAGGGCTTTCTTTGTTGTGAAGATGACACAGCACAGTTCTTGCTGTTGACAATCTTGATTCGATTAAGGTGAGTTCTTGTAGGGGAATTTCATCACTTTATTGTTCCTGCCTTTGTTAACTCGCAATAAATGTTCTTTATTACACCTCAGTATGTAGGTGGTGCAGTACCTCTTGTCTTAGCAAAATATTGTTTGGGTGCCTTTTCCATTTGTATGGCAATAGCAGGCTTTGTTTGCTATCACCCATATTTTTAAATGTGTATAAAATTTAAATGAACTGTGGGTCTCCTGTCAACATCAGGTGAGATACAACGTCATCTACATATACCGTCATCTACATCCCTTGTTCAGTTCGAAGGTACCACTAAAGATGAAGCCCACATCTATTGGTCAGTAAATCAATTCTCTTTTATGTAAAAATCTCTGAATATATTTTAAATATTTTACATAACAAAAATGCTTTTAAAAATTTGAAGCACGTGACAAAGTAGAACAGTTTGTAGGAGACTTACATCGAATGTCAACACCTGTCCATGCAGACATCTGTTGATGGCTTCTTGGTGCCCTGATCTCACAGCTCCCACAAGTCCTAGCAGAAGAGTGAGATGTGGCAGTGGTTTTCTGAGCATGCCGGCACCAGAACCAGACTGTGAAAAACACGATGTTAGCAATGGAGGACGACCGTTACAAATGGCACAAAAGAGGTTTTGGTACACCTGTCCAGTCATGTCCTTCACACGGTAAAACAAATCGTCGATTTCTAAACAATGTTTCTCGATCTCCTCGTCATACGTCGCCCATACAAGAAGTGTTAGAAGCTGTTGCCATTGTGATCATTTCGTCTTCAGATGTGGCCGTATAGACATACTGGAAATGTTCACAATGCAGACTTCGTGTCCACACAGCCAATGAACTGGCGTTGTGACAGGTGGCACAGTTCCGGTTTCTGAAAGTTTTTTCCACTTTCCATGTCAGTCACTGGCTCGGCCAGCAGATGGTTCTTTGGGTTTCGCTCACAGTCCTCCCGGACTGTCGTCTCCTCGTCGCTCCAATGCTCCGGACACTTCATAACAGCAAGGAAGCTGTCCACAAGACATCCCACGTAGCTGACGACTGCAGACGATGTACGAAACGCCAGGGAGCAGCACGGCCTTGACGAGAAGTCACAAGCGCCATCGCAGTCACAGGGGAAGCAATTCATATTGGTGCACAAGGGTTCGCTTGTCGTTGGTGAGACGAGCCAGGGAGTGTTGGCCGTGGGTATGGTCAACAATACCATTATCGACACACTGCTGTGGACAGTACTCATCCAGGTAGTCTTCGCGTGTCTGCCATGTTCTATTCCAAAAGACAACAGTGAAAGAGTCACCTCTCTGTGAACTTTGTCCCGAATGTGACAAAATTATTTGAAAAGCTAAAAGGGAAACGCACAGATCATGACTTAGAGCAAAAGCCATGATCTTGTCCTTCACAGTAGCAATTCTTGGCTAAATGAACTCGCTCTCGGCGTGATTACAACACAAACTCTCCACAACCATCACTAGAACAGACAGGTATTCCGTGTCCTACTGCACCTACTGTCCTACTGTCTTAGTGCCAAACGACCAACCTCCAGATAAAGAACTGTAACAGATGACAACGCCCTCTCTTTCTCTCTTCTGATCCTGAATGTGAAACTCTCAATTTTCATCTCACAGGTCCGTGTAGTTGTTGTTTACTGAACACTTGAGTACAGCCAGCATTTGTTTGAACTAAATAGTTTAGTTTCTCTATCCCTGAGCTTTTAGAAAGATACACATCTTGGTCTTTAAAATTGCGAGGTGTGCAAGCCTGACAGCGCGTTTCTAAGTCTATTTACGCGTTTGTTTGTCTGTCTGCGTGTCTGTATGAGCGTTGTATTATACTTACACTGGATTTGAAAAGCACATAGAGAGTTAAACCCGTCTTCTATGGAAATTAGAAAAGAAAACGGAGAGACCGATGCAAGGATCGACGTCAAGTCGGCAAGTGTTTGCTGTATAGCTAGCCGCAGTCACATTATACTAGGTCACAGCCTTTTTTCAGAAAAAAATCAGCTAGCGAAGTGGAAGTAAAATACTTACAGTCTGTCAACAAACCTCCGATTATTAATGATCATACAATGTACATGTATGCCATTACGATGCTTATTCGGTCTTACCCCGTAAGATGCTGACCATTTGTAGGTGATTTCCCTTTGATTGGCCGGGTAAAGTGTACTTAATCACACTATTCAAAGATTAACCTGGTGTATAAATAAACCAACCGGCTACAGCATTTTCAGGTGTTCACAAATCGTAAAGGAGTTTACTCACTGCCCGTGTTTACTCCTTGATGCCATCCTGAATAAACTTCCCCAATCAGGAAATCGTAAAGGCCATGGTTAGAAGAGTGATTTTTTACCTTATTTTTATTACATCTGCTGAGAAAGCTAATAAGAGATTACGACTCACATCAAAGATCTGCCACTGGTGGCTGGCACACTCCACGGAATGTCGAGCTCCTTCTTGAGATGGTCGCGATGACAGACCCAGAAGCAGCGTCAGTGGGGGGAGATGATTTGGAACCGAAATGAAACTCGAATGAAAGTCATCAAACACGCAGCCAGTCACCTGCGGCTGGTCGCCGTTGCAGATTGCACAGAAAATATTTTGGTACACTCTGAGTCCAGTGCTGATGACACGGAAGTAAATATCGAAATATTTTAGACACCATTCTTCAACATCGCTGTCGTAGGCCGCCCACCTGCCTGTTGTGTTGCACGTAGCGATCACCTCTGAAAAGTACCTGCTTGCACCTACGCACTTCAAAAGACTCGCACCTGCCGGTGGTGTGTACTGAACATCACACGTAGTGTGACTTCCTGTCGAAGCCAGACGAAGGAGGTCATCTTCTGACCTCGCCGAGAACACGTACTGGAATACTTGACACGTCACCGCTCGGCTCCACGTCACCAACGAAGTGGCCCGGTGACACGCGGCGCAGTCCTTGTTCCTGAAGGTTCTCCTGGTTTCCAGGTCGGTGACAGGGAGAGTCATGGACCAGTCATTCAGACTGCCTGCACAGTTCTTCACCGTTTCTACACCTACCCAGTCACGTGGACAATTTACAATGGCCAGGATCTTCTCCAGGACACACCCGATTAAGTTTAAGTCTGTGGGAGGTATTTGTGGAAGACGCTCGGAGCAACAGCGTTTCGACGAAATGTTGCAAGCGCCTTCACAGCGGCAGGGGAAGCAACTCATCGTAGTGCATGAACCCCCAAGCTTAAACCCGTATGCAGGGGAGATCATCCCTTTTATCGTCTCATGCTGCTGTCATCGTCACAGTTCTGAGGACAGAAGGCATTCAGATACTCAGAGGCCGTCTGGCCCGTTTTAGCCCACGTGTAGTCCCGAGCACCTGTCGTCGAGGACAAGTCTCGCTCCTGAGGACCCTCCTGCTGGAGGGCACTAGTCACCCACGCGCTACCATTGTTCCCCACAGAGTTATCGGTCATTGATGTCGTAACAACGATCTGATCATCAGCCGCCATCCCAGGCTGAGTGGCCGTCAGTAACAAGCAAGAAGCGGCAACAATGACTTCCAAACATCCGCTGGATGCAAGGCCATCAGTTTTATTTCGCTGTTTTCCTAAAGCTTCAGCTGTACACAAGCTGTACACACTGACCAGCTTACTAACAGTAAATACTTTCTCGGTCTCTGTGTTTCACGCGAGAGTCGGATCAAACAAACGTTGCGCGCATGAAGGCTGCGATTTTTATGCGAATTATGTCGGAAAATAAATATGTTACTACCAACACATCCGGGCGAAAAGATTATGTTTCTCGACTGATTTTCTTTGCTTTTCAGAGCTGGCTTTATGTACGGGAGAGGAGAGTATTAATGTTTCTTGTGTACAGTGTCTAGAAGAGACTAAATATTTGATTACCATCCTAAAGTCTGATATTTGCGTTTTTCACAGTTTACACAAAGGATCGCGCGAGCGACACACACAGGAGAGAGAGAGAGAGTACTGAACAGAAAGAGAGAAGGGACAAACTAAACATCAGGCCACGTGACCTCAACATTGTTAGAGAGCAATAGTAGCAACTGCAGCTTTAAATCCTTTTAACTAGTAACACATGATTCCGAAAATATTTGTTTGCTGTTCCTGTTCCTACACGTGGCACAATCATTTCACCTGTATTAGTTAAACACCAGGTGAAGTCGTCTGCAAACTGTCATTGGGTGCGCTCGGAAACAGAGGAAATAATTAGAGCTTCCCTAACTTGCTCCACTGTAGTAATCGTAAAATTTTTTTTTAATTTAAAAAAAAATAATAATGTGTTTACAATTCATGGTGAGTGCCGTTCAAACAGAGCTGAGAGGAAGACAAACTGTGTACAAACTACTTGAGTAACTTCGGTGGTTGGGAAGCCATTCTCTTGAAGAAAATGTTTCAGTAAGTTGACAACCAGCCATCACTCATTCAGTGTGTTTTCTCAGCACTGAGCACTCTTCATATCAACGGCTGTGCTGTCAGTATAACCAAAGATAACAACTATCCTCTCACTGAAGTGAAACCAAGTGTGAAGATCGTTTGCGATGCTGACAACAAACGTCCCTCCCTAAAGGTAAATCAGTTTAGTGAAGGGACCATTCTATACTTCTGATCGATTGTGATTTGACCTTTGCGACTTGTTACTATGTATTTTGTGTGTATTACGAGTGCTAGTCTCTGTATCAGGCCGATGATGAAGATTAGGATGGAGGGAGCAGAGGAGTGAGTTTTTGCCGCCTGTCCTGTGTCCTTCACTAGGACGGTTTTTTTTTTTTGCAGCGCGGTGTAGTGTCCTAACCAGACCTAAAGTTGAAAACCAGGTAAGAAAAGTGTAAATAATTCACGTGCAACCTGTGGAGGTGAGTCTGCCTCAGTTTTGATTTTGTTTTTGGTTATGTTATCAATTAGCGAATATTAAATTAGTGAGATAGTTAAATTCAATGATTCTTAGATTTTAAAGAAATGTAGTTTTGTGTCCAGGCTTTTATTTCATTTTCTTCCTGTATCTATGTTCGTCGTTGGCTGGTGTGTCGGATGTAACTGAACTCCAAGAGTGGAGGCAGCTGGGCAAAGACTGGCATGTATCGGGTTCTTTGTTGGAAGCTGTGGACCTGACAGCAGACACTTCAAAAGCAGACTTGTAGGACTTACTGTTATTATTTTAACGCATGGTTAATTAGGTTTTTCTTATTGATTTTTTTTCTAATGGTAAATTATTTCTTAAACTCATATTTTGTTGGTGTTTACATCTAGTTCGAATACGTTGTAGAGCTGTACGTGACAACAGACATAAATAGACAGAGAGACATGTAGCCATATTATCTGTTTACTCAACAAGCTAAGATGTTCGTACACGAAAATGTTCATACACATGCACTCACGTGCATCACATTCCAATGACATGATGTTAATGACACTTAATAAACCTTTAGCTGTAAACACTCTCATCCGAATGCACGCACCAATCTCCTCCCAACACCAAACACACAACAGGTTGACTGACATAAACCGCGGTTTATTAAGCTAACTGTGGTGGACATGTTCAGTTCCTTTACTTCGTAGTTTAAGAGGTAATGTAGTATATTTCACACTGGTACAACTACAAAATCATCTAACACTAGAAGGAAAAATGAAAGATTGGAAGATACCTGTCACGTATAGAACACTTCAAACACGATCGGTCTGTATGAAGAGGAGCATGTTAAAGACTAACCTAATTGCATTTGTTTTTCGAACGACTCGGTTTCAATCACTAGAAAATTAATCATTCTTAAAATTCACTAATTCTTAAAATCTACTAAGTCTTTAAGGAACGCAGGTTTTGACCGCATTTACAAGCGAGGTTATAATTAGGTCATTTCCGGTGACCTCAAAACAATGTATTGTTAAGTAAAACTAATGACAGTACTATTAACCTGTCTTCTGCTTTAAAGTTTATTTTATGTTTGTCCTGGGATTCCCTTTACACAGAATTTCTATTCCAGGGTTTCGCGTCTGGTCGGAATAATATCACAAAACAATTAAATCCATTAATAAACAAGAAACGAGTTCCGATGTTTGTGATTACATATTTGGCTTATTTCCGGTACGCGAGCATGTGAGACAGAGAGCAAAGGTCAACCGACCTGGTGGACAGGTCAAGGACGGCCAGTGACCTCATTGCTCCCTTCAGTTCCCTGACGTCTTGAGGTTGAAACCAATGGTTGTTTCCTTCTTTGGACGATTTTGTGTCTTTTCTCTCTTACAGTCCAAGCTAAGACAATTTATAAACCTTCAAAGTGTTTTAGTTCTTGTCACTGTCACAAACACTGGCACTCACGTAGTTGTCTAGACATTTGAACCTTCTTTGTTCAGTTGTAAACACATAAATACATCTGCCTCCTTGCCCTGTATACATTTAATATATATGTAAATATATGTATCTATTTTGCACTAATATCGCAAAATTAAATCAGTGACACCTCCACTAGGGAGACAGACGTTAGAACAAACTGGTGCTGCCTCCTGGGGACGAACAACTACAACTTTCTTTCTGTCTTGCTACTCTTTTTCATTTAGTTACTTTTGAGGTTTATTAGTCGTGGTTAGCAAGTTCCTTCTGAGGTAAGTCGCTCCTACTCGGTCAGGAGAGTCCAAAGCTACAGGTTATAACAGTTACAAAGAAAAATACATAACTTATACATATCTATTTAAAATATAACAGAAATTCAAAAGTTACAAAAATCCGAAGTACAAAAGAAATGTGATTTCCGCACTTTATTAGGATGATGCAGCCTCCACTTCCCCACACTCTGTGGTCTCGGTCTCGCCACTTGCCGTCTCTCTGGGAAGTGAAGCGCTGCCGGCGACAGTTAATTATGTTGTCTTCTGTTCCAGCTATGTAAAAAAACCATTTTACTCTGTCACCCACACTGTGCTTAGTTCATAACTTGTATGTCACCTTCTGTGACACTCACTAATACTGTTAACCACTTACATCATGACGATTCCACACCGTCTGATTGTTTATACTTGTTGCCCCAGCAACCCGATGTAATACTAACAGAGGGCGAACCAGACATTACAGTGGCCCGCGAGGCGAATACGAGAAGAAAAAAGTGAAATAATTCAGTATCATGTGATCGTGCACACAGTTCCTCCTGCACCCAACCACCTTATAACAACAGTTTTTATTTTGTGTTCCCATGATGCCGCTCTAATCAGGTGTCTGAAGCAAAAACAATTGTGTGTATAGACAATTTCTACTCTGTGGATGAGAAGTGACAGGGCTACGGGAGTTTGGAAGACGTACCATGAGATCGTTGTCGACTTACTTGAACTTTTTCACTGTTGTGCTGAAAGTGTTTAGTTCGTTTATTTAATCTGGCGGGTGGTTGGGGACATTGTGGAGAAACATGATTTGAGAGTCTTTTCACATATCACAGCCTGAACGTGCAAGGAAACACAAACTAATGCATTACTCTTAAAAAGCTAAAATCTTAGGACTATATCTTTGGCACTGTGCTAACTTGGACTGTTGTTAGGACTGGCGGTAAAGTAGTGCTCTATGACATCAGTTGACTATCATCATGTTCATCATGTTCCATGAAGACATGACATCACGGCATCGTCAATGTCCAGACATGGCATTAAGAGCAGGTGTAAAACAGGTGATTTTAAGTATAACACATGCATTCGACAACGTAACTTTATAAAGAATCGTCATTTCAGCCAGTCAGTCCTTTGATCGCCACCTGTGGTTGGGAGGATCACATGGATAGACTAGCAGCTGGCAGGTCCCCCCCCCCTCTTGTCTATTGATGGCGATAGTCAGCAGGTCCTGTACACGACGACCAGTCCAGTCTTGGACCTTCGTTTTTTCCTCTGACCACCGCGGTGAGTGCTATCCTCCAGGCTACTTTGAAGGACAGTCTTTGACAGGGTTTGGTGGCGGGTCACGTGGGCACAAAAGACCAGCTTACGTCGCTTGACTGTTTAAAGTAGAGATTACTGGTGTCCTACGAGTGTGGCCATCTTGTTTCCTACAAAGTCGTTGGTTCTATGTTCTCTGTATGACATCCGGAGCAGCCTTATCAGACACTTGTTCTCCAATACCTGGATTATCCTTTCTGTCTCGGCAGACATAGTTTACGTGTCACATCCGTACAGCAGGATCTGTACTACCAGGGATTTGTTCTGCTGTCACCTCGTGCCATTCCATTCTGTGTTCCAGCATTTGCTCTCAATCTACTTCTCCCTACCTGCCTTCATCATTTTCCTGATGGCGCAGTTCTCTTCTTTGTATATGGTACATGTATCTGCTTCGAGTTTGCTTTTTTCTATCAAAGGCCCTCCTTTGGTCACAGCGATCTAGGATGCCATTTATAACACATGTTCTTTCTTATTCCTTTTTCGCCCAAGAACCGGATGGGCTGTTAACTTCTATAACTTTTTGGTCTTATTTTTTCTCCAAATCAAATGTTTGAGAGTCGCTTCGCTTTCAGATTCTGCTTCAAGTTCGTTAGAACAAGGTCATGGTCGCTACCTATGTCAGCTTCTTGGCACGTCCTCGTCTTGGCCTTGTTGATGTGGATTAGAGAGTCAGCAGGATATAGTCAATTTGCTTATGGACCAATTCGCAGGTGAGTGCTATGTGGTAGTCCTTGATTGCTTGTGGAGGTCTAAGGTGTTGGTTCAGGTGACTCTTGCTCTGCGCAAATTCCAGGAGTCTGATGTCCACCTTTCCCGACCTATTGTTAGCAGGCGTCTGAGCCGACCTTGGCGTTCCCAGTACAAGAAGGATGACCTTTTGGTGACCGGCCTTTACAACCGTCACTACTAGTTAGTAAAACTCGTCCACTCGTGGACTTTGTATCGTATATTTGGATAATGGTTGACATTGTGGGGCTTAGCTGTGACTCTTATGGAGGTAATCAAGTTGTGTAAGGGTGAACAGCTGTTGATGGCTCCCTCCACTTGCAGTGTACGTTGAAGCCGACGACGTTAAACTTCACCAAACACACCGGCTGTTAGATGATGTGTATCCGGCTAAAAGTAGCCTTTAGTAATGATCAGTATGGAATAGATAAAATCTCTCATGAAAAACAATTCCTTGAATCTCATTCAAAATAACCTGCTGTGTTGGAAAGCAACCCGCATCACCGAAAGCAGCACAAGATTGAGAACGAGACCTTTACCAAAATATGAAATATTCACCGTCAATATAGAGACAGGATGAAGAATCACCCAGATAAACGTGAACACACATACATTGGTGTGAGCCACATTGTGCAATGGCTTCTGTGGATGCCTGTATTCTGATCATGTGTGTGACATTAATACTGTGAGGTGAGAGTCACTCATTACATGACAATCTTGTATGTCACACCATGCATGGAGCCATCTAACTGACAGGATAGTGTCATGGAGTGAACACCTTCCAGCAGCCAGGACCAAACCAGGTGTGGGCTGAGCTGTGTGCACGACATTCACTGTCGCGACATTAGCAGCAGTTTCATTGTAATCATGAGCCGACAGTTTACTGACAGCACAGCTCCGTCTGGTGGTGATGCATTGCCCACGTAAACATTCTCCATCCTTTTGTTATTCTTGACCAGACCGCTGTAACAACCGGTAACAGGTGATGTCACAAGGACCCTTCTGGTGTGTGTAAATAATATTGTGAGCGCGTCCAACTTCTACTCTTTTTACAGAACGGCTCTCGCTCACAGAAAGATCCCGGATGTGTCAGAGATGACTGGTATCAACTACAAATAACCTAGAAATCTTGATCAACGAGAACACGTTGTCGATACATGCAGAGACCGATACATACTAATATTTTACATAAGTATACCGAATAGCTGGCCTATAGCTATAACTATAGTTTAACGATAAACCGCGGTTGGAAGCCTTAAAGCCAACGTTTATTCCAGGAAGAGGTCGACCTTTGGTAATGGCCTTCTTTGAATGCTGCCAGCAAATGTGACTATTTATAATTCGTAAAAAAGCAGTATAATGCATTACTCGCATATTAAATGTTTGACTCACTCGACCGTTGGGAACTTCGTGCTCAGTTGTGTAAACACAGGCAGACAGTAGACGGAGACTGAAACCTCAAAACCGTGTGAGCCTGTAGTAAGCTCACAGCCAGCGGTCAAGAAGAGTGACGCCCACTGTCAGTGGTTACACTCCCGAGAAATCCAGGAATGTCACAAAACAAACTCCGGTAAATACAGTTGACTGCTAGATGGCGGGCTAGTCGCGCCTGTAATATATAATAACAAGCATATAAAGGTCTCCTACTATTAACTGCGACTCGCGCAATACAACGCGTGGTTACATACACAGTCCAAACCTTCTGTGCACGACTAACTCGCGGCCTGTCTCTTGTCGGATTTAAACTAGACAACACTCAATCTTTTAAAACCCAAAATGCTGCCTGTGCGTGACCTTATGGTCTTATTTGTTATTTTATACTTAATCATTATAAAAAATCTCGACTCGCTAGAGGACGTCCTCGTGCCTGCTTTTTTGTCATGTTGATGTTTATAGCGATTTGTGGAGAATAAAAACCAAAGATACAAAAAAACCAGTTGCGGAAGTGATTGACAAGGTCTGCTGCCTCTTGATTTTACTTCTCATATAAAAGTTATTTTGCTTAGAAAACAAACTAAGAAGAAGTTTGCATTACAAAACTCGAGATATTGGAAACTACTGTTCTAGAGTTTTTCGGAAGATCCTCATTTCTTATCTCTATAGTGATATTTTAGTCCTGTTGAAGAACAAACTTTTGAAAACCGTCAATGTCTTAGAAAACTCGCGCTGCTTCCAAATGGCGGACCTCATGGAAGCTGTCAATAATTAGTCCACACCTGAGTTACAGCAAAGCTCTTTATAAAGGGATTACTGGGCATACTTGAAGAACTTCTACTACGACAAAATCCAGTCACACAATCATTTCCATCAGTTCACTTGAAGAATAAGTTTAAAATACCTAAAATATCTAAAATAACCGTTGTTGGCATGTCTCTAACGATCTATTATATATATATATTAACCTTTTTGTTTAACTAATATGACGGGCGTAATCTAAGCACCAGCCATTTTTAGTCATACTTTTTAAAATTATACTTGTTAATTTTTTTTAGCTATTTTGTGGATAGGTCAAACTAATTCCATTTAGCCGTTTACCTCTCTCTTTGCTGCTGTCCACGCGTCTTCGCAGTCCAAGTAATATTTACTAATACTTCACTCTATGTGATAATCATAAAATAAGCCGTACTTTTGACACAGGGGAAGATTCGATGAAATGACAGAATTAAACAAATATCGCATTTTATTTGTTGACCCAGCGCTGGATCTAGTGGGAGGCGGGCCCTTGGGCAAACAGTTGTGGGTCTTCTCCAGACCAGCATAACATCGGGCGATAATAAATGATAGTGTTGTGATACTGTCAATACTGTATTGGCTTCCGAAAATAGTTATAATGGTATTAATAATAATGGAGAGCAGAAAAATGTCATTCTAGTGAATTCACGGTCATAAACATGTCACGTACAGCTTTCTGATAGGAGGAAAGCCGAACAGGGAGGGTTGACTGCTTGTTTTACGCCGCGCCAGCCACTATGGCTATATCACGATCAGAGAAGTAAACATGCATTAAAATGTTTAGAAACAAATCCCTGGTGATATAATAATAACAACCTAAGCAATAAAAGCCTACAGAAGAGGCAAGAATAACATAAAAGTGTAGGTAGTGGGCAAAAGACGGGTGTTGTAACTTAAAAATGATGATAAAGAACTATTCTCTATATAAACGAAAAAATATCTGACAATGGGACGGATCTCAAAGTGTCTGCTGTAAAAAATTACTGTCGGATGTTCTGGAGACCAGAACAATTTATTAAAACATGTACAGCTGTAAATATTCCACGATTCCAAAGACATTTTGTTTATTGTTTCGTCGTTCGTGTTATTTGCTTGTTCTTTTGTCCCTCATATGTTTCCCCTGTCTCCTCTTTGTTAAGCACTATGAGTATGAACCTTAGTATGTGGTATGTCAATTTTGTATTTATCATTATCATTATTTGTGGACAGTGTGTGATGCTGTCATCCCTCTCTGTATGTCCGCGCGTACTGGTGCGTGTTTTAAAAGGAAGTAAATGGAAGTAACTACAAATTCTATAATCGATGTATTCAGAGTCGGATGCAGATGCTACTATTGTTATTGTTGTCAAATCATGTAATATCCGTCAACTCCTATTTTACACTTTCTATGTGCCTGACATAAAGCTTCGTTGCATTATGTATATAACTCGAGTTGCTAACTTCTATCTGATGTATCTGTGCCGCTTCGCATTCTCTATGATTAGACAGGCAAACAGCAGGTAAATGTCGAGGACATTATGTCGCGGTATAGAACTTTGGCTTAAAATCAATTAATGTAAGACACAATTATTGTTATTTCTTGGGTTGGTTCGATTGTTTATAGGTTCGTACGAGCTTGCTTTCATGTGTTTACATCGACGTTCTCAGTACTATTGTTTTCCTAGGTCACTCAAAGCCACTCCTACCGCGCACTTTAATGAGATAGTAACAAAGTCACGTGACTCACGTTGAAGTCCGTCTCCCGGCCGCTGGCACACCCTGACGTAGACAACGTAGTGTCACGCATGGTGTCAGAGGACAGCCCGAACAACAGAGATAATGGCGGAAGTCCTGGACTTTTTTCCACAATTTGATCGCAGTTCGTCACACGTGGTTGGTCGCCATTGCACACAACACAGAACACGTTTTGGCGCAACCTGCTGTCGGGAATCGTGACACGGTAAATGTCGGATAGCTTCAGACAACCATCTTTAATGTTCCTGTCGTAGGCCTCCCACCTGCCTGTTGTGTTACAGGTAGAGATCACGTTTGATAAATAACTGGCTGTCGTAGTACACTTCAAAAGATTTGCATCTTCCAGTGGGTTGTACAGAACATTACAGGTGGTGTGACTACCTGCCGAGGCCTGACGCATGAGTTCAACTTCTGACCTTGCTGTGTACACGTACTGGAATACTTTACACGACACCTCTCGTGTCCATGTCACCAGTGAGGTGGCCCGGTGACACGCGGCGCAGTCCTTGTTCCTGAAGGTTCTCTTGGTCTTCACGTCGGTCACGAGGCGAGTCATGGTCCAGTCACTCACACCTTCTTCACAGTTCTTCTTGACATCATCTGATACCCAGGAGTCTGGACAACTAACAATAACTACAAGCTTCTTCACGACGCAATCTACACGATACATGGGATTTAACATGGAGACACTTTCCGAGCAGCACCGATCAGACAAGGAATTACAAACGCCAGCACAATGGCAAGGGAAGCAACCCATCAGTTTACACTTCGGAATACGCATAGTTCGAGTCTTCACGGGCAAGTAAGAAAGCCCGTCCCACAGTAACAGGTCAGTGATTTTTGGACTGTCGTAAATCTGGTCACAGTAAGCGTCTAAATACTCTTCTGGTGACTGAGAAGTTTCCTTCCACGTGTAATTTTCCACAGAAATCTCGGTAAAGGTCGTCAGCATCCCTTGTCTGGCTACACCTGTGGTAACGGCTATCCCCTCACTGACCTCAGAAGCTCGATTTGTCAGCAAAGATGTGCCATTGCAACTAGATGACCCCAGACTACAGTCGCCATTGACCACCAAACACCACACAGACAGAAAGACGAGGACTAACAGAGCGGAGACCCGTGAAGTGCAAAGCCTCATAGTAAAGGACACCGCGAGCATCTTCAAGTCTCTCTGATCGCTGTTGAAAACACCGGAAGAAATGTGGGCAGGTCGCTCTTTCCCAGAGAATATATAGCAAACGGGAAAATTTCCTTGAAAGTAAAAAAATATTGAAATTGTTTCTTTATTACTTATCATACTCCAAACATAAAAAATTATACCTTATTATAGTCCATCTAGGAATTTTCTCAGAATGATTTCTGACTCGTGCGATAATAGGTTACTCTGGGTGTGATCACGTACTCGAATTGTGTATGTGTGCGTGCGTGCATTTTCCTCTAAAAACTTACAATTATTTTTGCCTTCTTCATTCTTATGTGGGCAAGCGCGTGCACATACAAACACAGTCATCTAATTACACGCACTCAGCCAAAGAGACCTCGTGTGAGATATTATTGACAGATTGGTATAATTATCTGTTGAGCATCTGGATGTTCACACACGACTATCTGACCAGGAATCTTGAAAATTTTGCTTTTTTTTTTCCTTTGTTTTTTTTTCTGTCTGAAGAACAAGGAAAAATAATAGATTTTATGTTTCAAAAATTTCTCTTTAATGTTCTGGGTGTTTTTGTTTTTCTTAAGGATGCTATTTGTTATAATTTCCCGACCATTGTCCAGAAGTTCTTTCTCTGTAATTTCTCAGCTGAAAATATTAATTAAAGTTATGTCCTCGGTAATTTCACTGTAGCTGAAAAAAACATCTTGATTTTGATCGACGGCAGCAGCCCCTCCCTGGCGACTTGCTTATTAAAATCCAGGTCACGATCACGCCCTCAGTGGTACCGTCCTATTAATTACTTACTAGACTGGTAGTTGAACACTAATGAGTCCAAAGACATACCTACATCAATGGTTTAGAGAATTTTTAACACGCCCCTCCGCTGGTAGGAGAACTTTGATAATCTACAATAATCTCTGATCCCTAGTGATGGTATGTTGCTGTTTAGTAGAGGAGCTCGCGGTCTCCACTCAGTATAGGGTTTACATTCTGCAGAACTGAGGAAACAAAAATACAGGTACATGTAAACTTTAGCATCATAACCAGTTATATCTATAGTTTATCAATTTTAATAAAGCATTTGATTGTATTACGAGAGATGAACTGTGTAATATGCTACATAACAATGGTATTCCAGGCAAGCTACTGACGGCAAGTAAGAGCATGTGTAATGTAGTCACAGCTAGTGTTCGTTTGGGCCGTCATCTGATTCACTATTGAAATGTCATAGGGTGTGAAGCAATGGGTTTGTAGTCCTAAATTATTCTTACTATTTATTAATGAGTTTACAATCGAAATCCGTGCAAAAGGTCTACATGGTATTCAGATTAGTCCAGAGTTAATCCAGTTAATTCTCTTTTTATTTGAAGACACTGTTGCTGTATTTTCTTATACAGTGACTGGCTTACAAAATCAGTTAAATGCTCTATGTAGAAGAGCACAACATTTGGACCTAGTTGAAAATATGAAGAAATCTAATGTGGTTATTTTTAGGAGTGGAAGTCACGTTGCTAGACAAGAAAATGGTATTATGATGGTGTAAAATTGGAAATAGTTAATAGTTATAAATATCTAGGAATAATTCTGTCAACACGCTGTGTTTTCATATGCCTTCAATAACTTATCAGCAAAGACAAATACAGGAGCAATTGGAATTTAAAAGGTTCTTTGGAGCCTTGAACATTGTTTTACCTTTTTTTTCAAATGGAATTATTTGTGGTGAATGGTGTAGATACGATTGTTTGGAAATGCTTATGTGAAATTGCACACTAGTTGAAAGTTGTAAATTTTCCCTCAGTAGAATTCAAAAAAAGTATTAAATACGTTGTTAAATATGCAAAATAATAAAAAAGTCACTTGGGTTAACAACATCATATCAGCCCTTTATCTATATAGGTTTCTATTTGTTATAGAGTGTCAGGGGGTGGGCAATGCTAAGCAGTTCTGAGGACAATTCAAGTTGAGATTTATAGACTTTAGAACAACACAGGCATGGTAAAATATCTAGTAGTGACCGATTTCATTCTACAACTCATTTAAGTCTTCTTTAGTGCTAAGTACTTAACTGACATTAAACATGTTGCTATAAGAAAGTCACTAGTACTGTTCAGGCTAAGAGTTACAAAGGTTACCTGCCATAAGCAGCGGTACAGCAATTTGTTTACTGCCTCCTCACAATGCTCCCATTGCAAGTGTAGAGACTGAGTTACACTTTGTGTTCGTGTGCACAAACAAACATCTACGACTGCTGTATCTTCCTAAACCCACGTGTAAGTATCCTTCTCAGTTGCATTTATCCATTTTATTTGAAAGCATTTATCTAAAGTTAATCAAAGTGTTGCCTGCTGTCTGTACAAAGCATTACAGATTAGCTTGCAAAGTACTGATATTGTTCATAACAAATCAATGTCTGCTGTGTGTTGCAGTATTCCATGTTTTTTTTTAGCCGAAACGTGAATACTGGCCTCGGGGAACTGGGCAAGTGAGCGAGAGTTGTTAGGAATAGGTCGGCAGGGATTATCGCCCTTACCCGTGTGTGTGTGTGTGAGCGAGGCTGCTGCGTCGTGGTCTGGCGTCATAATCCGACGTCATAATTTGACGCAATTTTAGATTTTACGTAGGTAGAAAAAAAAAAAAGGATGATGGCAGACGACAGAAAAAAGAGACAGGCTGCGAGCCGTGTGAGCGGAAAGTTTTGCTCTGGAACGTGTGAGTTGTTCCAGAAGAATTATTCGAGGACGTCAGCCAGGTGTCTGCCGAGACAGCACCTACGATTTCAACTCCTAAAAAGTGTGGATTATTCCAGAATGTTTATTCTCAGACGATTACTCCGGGAAATGTGGATGTGTGTGTAAGTGTGAATCTTCCGGGACAGAATCCAAACTGTAAGTAGGAATTTGGGGAACTATTCAAAAAAAAAACAGTCGACTAATTTAATTGAATGACGCCGAATGAAAGACATTTATGCCGTTGTTATGCTGTATATGATTTGCAATAATGTATGTGTTTACTGTTTAATGTTGAGTTGTATATATTTCGTTGCCCACGTCAAATCTCTGTGATATCTGAGTGAAAGAACAGTGTGGGGACGTGTGTACATAGTGCAGTGATTTCGAGTGATGTGTGACGTTGAGATTTGAACGCGTCCCTGACAAGAATTAACATCTATACTCACTACCCACGTCAACATGAGTTACAGGGAACCACGCTACAATACTCACACGTCCATCACACACTACCACGTGGCGCACGAGCCCCCAGCCCTGCTGTTCCCCGAACACAAAACTCGACATGTGATGTAACGTATAACAAATATTTATTTAACATAAAAACATACAAATACAAACAATAAAAAGACACTTCTGGTACTTCCACTATTCCAGTGCTGTTACCTCTCTACCTCTGCTATTCACTGTCACATGCGCATCAACTGAGCTCTGATGTCAAAGCTGTTTTTATATCAGAGGGTCCACGATGATGGTTTGATGAAGAACAATACTTCGGCCGACAGTCACTGCACCCGGTGTCGCCACTACGAGGAAGGCTGCATAAAATAGGGTAGGTTCATGCATTCTACAAATGCTTGTTTTTTATTTACATCTCGGAATATTTAGCTGCGATGCATATGTATTTGTAAGTGAGAGAGACCATCAACACTGTATTTCTCTTATCCCTTACGCTTGAAACTCAGAGACCATGCACAAAGGGTAAGTCTTCTAAATTATGACAAGGGCAGCAGATGTTGTGAACACTAGGAGCTGAAGCCACAAAAATAAACAAGTACAAAGAACCATCCGGTAATCCCTTTTAATTGCTTTTACCCACAAGAACTGTGTTGATGTAAAGTGTCGACTGTAACATATTTCTAAACCGATGGATGCTTGAACCCAAATTGCTGTTCACGTGACCAAAGCCTTGTGTTGACGTAGGGGGCGCGAGTTGTAAGTTGGTGAGTGTCACACTGGGGAACATTCACTGAGGACAGTGTGCGCATGACTATTTGTAACACTGCAAAACTTGCAAATATATAAATGAGAGATCAATGATACACATTGTATCTACAGTATAAGTATAACAGTATTTCTCTAAATCTCTGTGGTTTAGTCGGGGATACAGAGTATAATGGCGAGTATAATCTTTGGTGTCCTGATGAACAGTTGCTTGTAACAGTTTATGTAAGGTTTCAAACTCGCTGCTACAAGGTCTGTCAATGGCTGACATGTTGACCCTGCCATCTGCAGACACTAAGTCTCGTTACAATAAGTATGCGAGTCAAAATTATTGTGATAATAAACATAAATGAAAGTGTTTGTGTGTACACAGAAACAGTAATAATGCAAATATTGATAAGACAGTGTTATGAAAGGAATTAAATGTAATTTTTATAAAGCGTATAAACATATTTTCATATTTAAATGACCCTATATTCTTTAGATATTCTGTAGAGTTGCTGATTTTTTTTAAATAACATAAAAAGGTCCAATGGAAAGTAAAACATTTATCTGATGACACCGTGGAAATTATTTTTTGTCAACACTGATTGAATCAACATATCCAACAGCTGCTGCTGTGTAGACAGAGATTACGGAAAGCTCCCTCTTTATTCTACCTGCCAGTCTGTACATGCTGTACATGCCACTCTGAGCATGCTAGTCTCTACATGCCACTCTCTAAATTCCACTCTATGCTGGTTTTTACTTGACAGTCTCTACATACTATTCTCCACATGCCAGTCTCAAAATGGCACTATGAACGTGTCACGCTCTACATCCCAGTATAAACATGCCGCTCTATTCATGCCAGTCTGTACATGTCAGTCACTTCATACCACTCTCTACATGCCACTACCTACATGCCACTCTCTAAATGCCAAACTCTACAGTCCAGTCGTCAAGTCAAGAGATCAAGGACAGGGCGAGAAGCACGTGACACTGCGGTGTGCTGTTCGTCAAAGCTCAATGCCTCATCTGACAAGGCGTCCGTCGAGTTTGACTGGTTGACAGTCACTTGTGTTTTGTAAAACAGACGTGAGCAGAATATGCCCGACATTCGACTGATTCGTCACTGCGCATGCTCAGACGAACAGGCACGTGACCTCTCGCTGTCTCTACCCACTCCTCCTTACAGTTGCGCGCCCTTGAGGCTGCAACCCATGGACACAATCAAGCTTCACAATCAAATTTAACTCACTAACATAGACATTAACATTTCAAACACTTGTGAAACTTTCACAAAGACTCCCTTTTGCTTAGTTATGTGAATTTATGTAAGTAATGAAAATTATTGTCTTATTTCATCCTTGGAGACGTTTTCAGCTCATTTTCTGATATAAGAATTGCAGTCTATAAATAGTTTTTATTTCCTATACAAACATATTTACTTTTTTCGGACATCAACATTAGTGGACGTTATAGGTTTTTGCTGTCCGCTCCTCGTTTCTCTGCTTCCGTCATAATTACTCCTACGATGGAAATAATTCATTATTTAAGCTAACACATCAAGGATGCCAAAACAACAATTTGAAGGTGCTCCTCAGACTACGATTTTTGTTCCAAGCTGTGAATAGTAGACACAGCGTCAACAATAGTTGACGAGAGTTTGTCGGTTGTCGACCGTGTGTTCGACGTGACGTCATCACGGTACCCGACACGTGTGTACAGCAGCATGCGCACGCGCCGAGTAGTGACGTAAGAGATTAACAGAAGAACTCCTTGCCCGCCATTAGCTAGGATGGACAGACCGCGCAGCCAGTCCAGATCAAGACCTTCTGACAGGAGCGACAGCGTCCACATGACGCCGGTAAGCATCGACAGGCGCGCGCACACCCACACGTGCTGGTAGGTCTCCTGCCTGGAGTCCGAGTGTGGCTTGAGTTTCGTCACCTCGTGGATTCGCCTGAGTGTCAGCAAGAACAGCACCAGGTTGAGCACCACAATGACAGAGAGTGGCAGCACCATGGCCGTTCCCACCAGCAGCTGCGAGCTCAGAAAACAAGACTCGCTGCTGTAGCCGATAGACTCGCCTTTCGATTGCACGTACGAGACAGCGACTACTAGCGCCACCACGACAGCCGGAAGTAAGATGGACACTGCGATGTTTTGCGTGGTTTCCCAGATCAACGACCTGGACTCGTGGCGAGTTTTGGCAGAGAACACCTGGAACATGTGCATGGAACACACGACCATCCAGCAAAAGACGCTCAGCCAAGCCTCGTGAACTAAGATCCCCAGGGCCTGGCACCACACTCCAGAGGTCTGAAGGTTTGACGCCAGCATCAGCGCCACCTGCGCGACGAAGAGAGCGGCACACGTGCCCATCACGTTTAGCCCCGGCTGCGTGCGCAGCGCCGGAAGTAAGGCGTAGACAGCAAATGTGAGGAACACGCAGAGAATAGACATGGGGATGGCGATCCAGGACAGGAGGTGTTGCCACAGCGGGGAGGACCTGATCTTAGGGACATGCTTGAGGGCTTCTAATGTTTCTATGCACACGTTGAGCACTTCGTTCTCCTCCAGACTCACGTACAACAGACTGTCTAACTCCGCCTCCTCATGTTCGCTTACCACGACCAGTCTTTTCTGGCCATCTGCCCCCTCCCTTATCATGAACTCGTCCCTCGAGAGTTGGACATAGGCGCATAAAAGTAATGAGTTCATTTTAATTTTCAAGGATTCTTGAACGTTCTTTTTAATTGTTAAGAAATCTCGAACTTCGGAAATATCATTTCTTGAAGGAGGGATTCTCACTAGTGCATTTAAAAGCCTTATTCGTCGCGTTTCCGCTACATACGGGCCTTTCAACGCGTCTTGAGCCCATGTGCTATAGGCATTTTTGTAGATAGTCACATTTTTTTCAACTGTCGTGGTGTTTTGGGGCGATTCTATATCGATGTGCTGAATGAGAGTTACTTTCTCTATAAAATCTATCCTCTGCACAATCCAACTATCAATGAGGAGATTCTGAACTAAGAAACCCTCTGCAATGTCCCTTTTTATCTCCCTTGACGCTGTTATGTCCCCTGTAAGCATTATTTTGAGTATCTTTGCCTGATCTGTAGAGTTAGAAAGAAATAACTCTAAAGTGACATTTAAAACATATTCAAAAGCATAGTTTTGAGTCTTGTTTTCGAGTTGCCGTTGAAGTTGCAGCATCAGCTCCTCGAAAGATTGTTTCCTAGATATGTTCAAGGCGAGTTCCGTGGTGGGAACGAGGCTGATGTTCAGCTTGTAAATCAGGCCCCGGATATTCGCCAGCGCCGTGCTGCACGTGCTGTTCTCCGAGTCCAACAACTTGCCGCCCGGGCAGGTCAGGTTGCGACACACGCCCTGCGGAAGAAAACCTGAGGTCAGTGACACAAGTTCTCACAAATTTATGACATTTCGTAGACCGACGATAGATCAGTAATAAGCCAAGAGGTAGACCATGATAGTACTAGCAGAGTCACACCTTACCTTGTGCTTATAACAGACGTGGATGTGTGTACCTACCGACCTTCTGTTGTTCTTTTCTTTCGTTTTTTTTTCCTCAAGAAATAAAATCCAAGTAGCCACTTCTATAACTCCTACCTTTTCCTTTCCGGGCAAAACAAAATGAGGAAAACTACACTTCAAAAGACATAGTTGCTTTTCTCAAGAAAGTCATGTTTTGTGACCTCAGAATTGTCTACGTTGCTAAATCATTAGTAGTCATTGGAATAATAACGAGATATTTACTCCAGACACCTGTGGCTGGGGACAGACTCTTGTCGACTGTGGGCGATAGTCAGCAGGTCCTGTACACGACGACCAGTCCAGTTTTTGACATTCGCAAGTCAGTTCTTCCTCTGGTCACCGTGGCGTCGACTACCCTCCAGGGTGCCTTGAAGGACAGTCTTCGACAGGGTGTCGTCCAAGTCAGATGACCAAAGAATACCAGCTTACGTAGCTGGACTGTGGGAGGTAGAGGTTCCTGGTGTCCTACTAGTGTGGCCATCTTGTTTCCTACAAAGTCCTGGTGTGTTTTCTCAGCACTGAGCACTCTTCATATCAGCGGCTGTACTGTCGGTATAACCAAAGACAGTGGCGGACTGGCCAGTCGGGCATTTGGGCAATGCCCGGTGGACCTATTTTGTTCTATAGAATAATATTATAGACCTATTTTAGTGAGAAGGGCCGCTCTTTTAATAATGTTTGGGCCGCTGTAAAGCTCGAGTCCGCCCCTGACCAAAGATAACTATCTCCTCACTTAAGTGAAACCAAGTGTGAAGATCGTTTGTGATGCTGACAGCAAACGTCCCTCTCTAAACGTAAATCAGTTTGGTGAAGGGACCATCCTTTACTTCTGAGTGAATTAGATACAATAAAGTTCATTGTGATTTGACCTTTGCTACTTATTACTATGTATTTTGTGTGTATTACGAGTGTTAGTCTGTATCATGCCGATGTGCGTCTCGTACTGTTCAGTTATAAAAGATACGATGAAGTGGCTAGTTACGAAAACTGTCATTTCTCTCTTGCTGCTCAAGGTTAGGGCTGTGAATGACAAAATATCTTTGCACTTTCTCTGCACTTAGAGAAGAGGCAGAGACATCAAGGTACAGTGTATGTATACAGATGTCACAGACCAGCTTTCTATTTTTATTTTATTTTAAAATGAGAATGGAAAACGTAGGCAGATGGGTTGTGTTATGCGTGAGAGTGTTTGGGTGTGTGCGTGGGTGTGAGTGTCGGAGCGTGTGCGGACGTTTTGCCGACGGACGTTTCGCCGCCGGACGTTTCGGAGCCGGACGTTTTGTCGACTGGACGTTTCGCCTCTGGACGTTTCGGAGTCGGACGTTTTGCCGACCGGCGTTTCGCCGCATTATGTCAGAGAGAGAGAGAGAGAGAGTTTACTTACTTCTCAAAGAATGAAAGTAACTACTAGATTACACAATAATTCTTTATTTCAAACAAATTTTACACACAGACTTCACAGACAGTTCACTTTGATTGTCACAGATTATGCGCAACAGCTTTGAGAAAAAACATTGATACAATGGCGAGAGAAATGTGTGAGCTAACGGTTCACATGAGGAGGGATAGGATTGTGAGAGAGAGTTCCCTGATACATTGATACAATGGCGAGAGAAATGTGTGAGCTAAGGGGCGTCACACACTTGACTTCGGCTAAAGGTCCCGCGTGAAATGCCGAAATGAAGTGCCCCGCGCCCAAACGTCCGGCGGCGAAACGTCCGGTCGGCAAAGCGTCCGGCTCCAAAACGTCCGGCGGCGAAACGTCCGTCGGCGAAAAGTCCGTGTACCGTGTCGGAGTCTCTTTATGTCGGGCGCTTTTTGTTTGATGTCAAGGCGTCAGCGAGGGGCTGCACTGGTGTCGATGATGAAGATTAGGATGGAGGGAGCAGAAGAGTGAGTTTTGCTGCCTGTCTTTTGTCCTTGACGGTTTTTTTGTTTTGTTTTGTTTTGTTTTGTTTTGTTTTGTTTTGTTTTGGCAGCGCTGTGTAGTGTCCTGACCGGACCTAAAGTTGAAAACCAGGTAAGAAAAGTGTAAATAATTCACGTGAAACCTGTGAGGGTGAGTCTGCCTCAGTTTTGATTTTGTTTCAATCTATGTTTTTGATTATGTTTTCAATTAGCGAATATTAAATTAGTGAAATAGTTAAATTGAATGATTTTCAGATTTTTTCATATGTTCTGTCCAGGTTTTTATTTCATTTTCTTCCTGTATCTATGTTCGTCGTTGGCTGGTGTGTCGGATGTAACTGAACTCCAAGAGTGGAGGCAGCTGGGCAAAGACTGGTATGTATCGGGTTTCTTTGTTGGAAGCCGTGGACCTGACGCAGACACTTCAACAGCAGACTTGTAGGACTTACTGTTATTATTTTAACGCATGGTTAATCATCTTAATCATTTTGCTTGTTGATTTTTTCTAATGGTAAATTATTTCTTAAACTCATATTTTGTTGGTGTTTACATCTAGTTCGAATACGTTGTAGAGCTGTACGTGACAACAGACATAAATAGACAGAAAGACATGTAGCCATATTATGTGTTTACTCAACATGCTAAAATGTTCGTGCACGAAAATGTTCATACACATGCACTCACGTGCATCACATTCCAATGACATGATGTTAATGACACTTAATAAACATTTAGTTGTAAACACTCTCATCCGAATGCACGCACCAGTCTCCTCCCAACACCAAACACACAACAGGTTGACTGACATAAACCGCGGTTTATTAAGCTAACTGTGGTGGACATGTTCAGTTCCTTTACTTTGTAGTTTAAGAGGTAATGTAGTATATTTCACACTGATACAACTACAAAATCATCTAACACTAGAAGGAAAAATGAAAGATTGGAAGATTCCAGAGGTTCAATGGTAAAAAAATGGTAAGTCTCAGAAGCTGGTTATATCTGTTATAAGAGAAACAGACGGAACAAGTGTGTGTGTGTGAGAGAGAGAGAGACTTACACGTTTAGAAAGAAGATACAGATGGAAGGGAAAGAAGCAAGCCATCCACATAGCGGGACCCACAAAAAAACGAGCAACACCCAGATTCCTCAAGCCTTATATAAGGGACAGTGTGCAGAGAGAAAATACCTACAAAACCTTGATTGGGAGGGCTGCAGCATCTGCAACAACAGATGAAGGAGCAATGCTAAAAGAAACTTCAATTTAAAAGTAAAAGAATCAGCTCAATGCTTTGTGCATTCCCTATCTATTTTCGTTTTTCTCCATTCACTTTGCATCGTCAGTCTACCTCCTCCTGATTATGTTTTAACATCTTCTCCCAGTCAGACAGCCACTTGATTCGGAAAGCGAGGAGCCTACCTGCAAGGTTGTCAGAAGCTAAGACCAGTTAGCATTGATGTAAAGAGTGAGACACTGATGTCAAAGGTCTGCATTACTTGGTATGTTTTTTAATCCACACTGTAACACCCTGCATGTTGTTGCTGTTGTTGTTCACATTGTTCTTGCTGTCACATAGAAATTTCAAACACGATCGGTCTGTATGAAGAGTTGTATGTTAAAGGTTAACCCAATTGTTTTTCTAAAAACATGGTTTAAATCACTAGAAAATTAATAATTTTTAAAATGCACTAATTCTTAAAATCTACTAAACTATTAAAGGGATACTCAAGGCTTGTGCTAAGGCTGTGGCGACGGTCAAACGTTTAAAAAATATATTTAGTTACAATTACAGAGCACGCGAGCAGCACAGGAGAAATAAAGGATTCTGTTCTCACTGAATTACCACTTATTAGCACTATGTCGGTTGCCGATGTTTATAAAAATTGAAAAAATCCAGGGAAATCAACCCTTGTGTCCTTCCGCCGAGTAACCACGATAGCTTCCCGAGATGGAAGACTTGTCTCCTTATGACGTCAGTCTCTGAATGAAGTGTCTGTGGTCATTGGGAAGATTTTGTTAGATTAGTGATATCCACACTAATCTACAATCAAGATGGCTTGGAGCATAATACGTCCCACTCTTTGGGCTCCCAAAGCTTTTTCGTACTGGGATCGAGCCTTTCTATGGGTATGACCCACTCGTTTTGTATCGCCTTGTCTTTAGGAAACTAATGAAAAGAAAATTTTCACTCTTTTCCCATCTTTTCGTGGCAATCGGGTGCAGCACATTCTCGAGGCATGGTTCTCACTATGGAAACCACATGTCATAGGGTCACGTGACGGCGAACGAGACTTCGTGGAAGCAAAAAAAAGAGTCCCGTGTCATTTCTCTTATTAAACACAACATTCTACTAAAAACCTTCAACGTTTTCCACATGAACATACATATAGATTCTAAGCAATTTTATTTTGCCTTTAGAATCCCTTTAAGGAACGCAGTTTTTGACCGCATTTGCAAGCGAGGTTATAATTAGGTCATTTCCGGTGACCTCAAAACAATGTATTGTTAAGT